>NW_002060946.1:1261579-1262496 GCF_000150275.1 Trichoplax adhaerens
ATTATTACTTATGATAGCTTTTGTATGCTATCTATAGCGTATAATATTACTGGTATATGGCAGTTACGGTACTACTTATTCATCTCAGCTTGTCTAAGACTTTGGAGATAGAAAAGTTTTGAATACAACGTATCTCTCAATCGCATTCAGTATCCATAACGATGGATGGTATTGCTATAGTTGATTCATAAATCTTAAGTATTTTGGTCCAGAAATAGCATTTAACCTAAAGTATCTTGATAAGTCAATTAAAGCCTGACCTCTGGTATAGATTTGCATTGGAGAATATCAACCTTCTTTTACAGTACTTGACCTTTTCTATTTTACCGTAAGCTATTAACACTATCAAGCAAAATGATGTCATTCTAATTTGAGTTGAAAGTTGTATTAGTGAAGATATTAAGAATTAAAATTAAAATAAATCTTTACGTAGAATTATGTGAATACAGAACTGCAGCTGTTGTAAATAGAAAAATGGCAAATCAATAGGATACTTATGGGCAGATTTATGACGAGAGTTTATGATTAAGAAATGTTAGCGCCCTAGTTCTTGCAATGGGTCTTGCAAACGATAAATAATTATAAAGCAAGCAATTCATATCTGATTCTTTGCATAATTTAGAAACGTATACAATCATAAACAGGTAAATGCATTTTTTAAAAGTAAATCGATGATGTCCAGTAATTTCATACTAAATTGTTGTAAATGGCAGTAGATTATCTAACATTAATGCAATCTATTGCCTCGTGCTTAAGATTTATACTCAAGAGAAATCTTGGGCGATAAATGTTGTCGTCAAAGTCGAGCATTTGCGATATATTATACATGAGGAAATTAATGATTTTAGATAATTTATTTGTCCATACATTACTTATACCAACTATAAACTGGCCGATAAAGGGTCACAATAAGTTAC
>NW_002060946.1:1326201-1513147 GCF_000150275.1 Trichoplax adhaerens
ACACAGTTTGCATACCTGCTGCATTTGATCGTCTTCTTCGTTAGGGAGACCTACGAAGAGAAAAAGTCATCAGTTAATTGATTTATAACAATTAACTTGAAGCAATTTATAGCTGACCGTTATTACCTCCTCTTTGTACTGTAATATTCACATATTGACCAATTGTGTATGATTTAAGCATATTCACTAACTGGAAATGATTAAAATTTTTAACATTTTGGCCATCAATATCTAGTAGTAAGTCGCCTTCTCTGAGTTGTCGACAACGTTGGTTGTCCATAATGGATCTAATTCTTTGACCAAAAGTACTATCTGCAATAGTAAAGCCAAAGCCCATTGTACCTTTGGCGATATTTGATGTTATAATCTCTGGCGATTGCTGATGTGGAGAATCTGCTAAGAAAAAGAAGGTGTTATTGTCTATGCATAACTAAATAATTTCGATTATTATTTTATTGTAACTCTAATGCGTAGCAATACAAACCCATATAATCATTCGCTGGCGGCTGATTGTTGTAATTATTACTATTCCTTAGATTGGATGGTGCAGGCTCGAAATATTCGTTTTGTGGAGGATTCCTGTTTATAGCATCGTGTTCTATAGAAGCTCTTTGACCACGACTGTACATGTTTGGTGATGATTCTGAGTAATCTGGCGGTGGTTGTCCATCAGCTGCTACATCGGGCTCATTCAGCTCTGCGCCATCATAACCACGTCGAGCTTCAATATATACCTCTGAACCAGAAGGTATCTTCGAAAACATGTCGACGACTTCAGCATGAGATAGATACAACACATTGTAATCATTAACCATAACCAAGACATCTCCCACATTTAATCGACCATTCTGGTCAGCAGGGCCATCAGCTACTATATTTTTAATTTGCAAAAATTCACCAAGCTCGTCTCCTCCTACGATTGTAAAACCAAACCCTCTTGGGCCTTTAAACAAATTCGTCCTTATAATCTCTCCACATAGTGGAATTTCACGTGCATTTGGCGTATCCAAATAATGTGGTGGTTTAATGCCGCGAGATGCTAAATCTTCATCTGGTGACTGTGAGTATGCATCTCTTTCCTTGCGTCGAAATTCCGCTATTGGATTTTCAAACTGAGTTCGGCGGTGTACATGACTGTCATTTAAATATGAAATTATTAGTCATTTGACATATTTGTTAAGAAATATTCGATATAGATATGGTATCTTACTCGATATAATATGGGCCAGCTTGTGGATCGTTTATGACCTCCCACTGGAATGGTAATTCTAGAGTAGATAGATATAACTCGAATTTAGCTATTCTAAGTTTTGACGTTTAATCACAACTATACAACGAAATATCTTATAAAATGAGTTTTAGTGATTATATTTTTTTTAATTATCTAATTGTTATATCGAATTATTGTCGATGCTATTTACCATCTTCTTCGCAATCCAATAATGTATGTTGCTGATACTTGGTCAAACGGGGATCCAGCCAATGCACCGTTTGAGTAGATGTGCTTTAATTATAAATGATTATACATAAATGAGTTATTAGGAGAAAATTGTAAAGAAATAATGTACGGAATGGATCAATCGTATTATAGTTTCTAAATGGTAACAACTATAAAGTATACAATGTTGTGAATGATGAAGATACTATTTAGATACTAATGGCAACGATATCTTTTAAAGACAATCTTACAGTTCGTTCTGGAAACTAAATTTTAATACTAAAAAAAAGTGGAAAAATTGAGCAACTTACTCGATATAATAAGGCTGGTTAGATGATGAAGCGTATTTTACAATCCATTCCTCAGGTAATGGTCCAAGATCTTCAGGAATATCTGAGAACTCAGGATTTCTTTCACTTTGATAATTACCACCATCATTGTCATTGTCCTGTGGCATATCGTCGCGAGGTGGCTGATCTGATGGGAGAGGTTGTTGAAATTCTTTCGACGGTTTAGGCGTGCCATAGTGATTACCTTCAAATAATCCACTTTCTAGTAGTTCCCCACGCTTTTCCATCTCTTCAAATTCTTTAACGCTCAAAAATAAGTAATCGACGCCTTGCCTTTCACCTGGACGAGGTTGCCGAGTAGTGCCTATTGTAACAAAAATTGCGTAATTATAAACTAAGTGATAAAATTGTCTATTCAACTTATAATTTTTAGCAAATTTAGCACTTTAAAAAAGAACTTCAAACAAGAAAACATGAAATGATGGCTGATATTAGGTATTGGATGGAGCAAAGTCATAAAATGTTGTAAACTTACATGGAACAGTTCTCATGTACAAGTTATCGCGAATGGTTTGTTGTAGCTCATGATCGGCAGAATCTCTTTGGAATCGACTTCGTAAATATTGACGCAGATCTCTAGGAAGTGCCGTATCTAAAATAGTTTGATAAAATGGTATCACCAAAGTTTATTTTATAGGAATTAATAAAAGGGATGGATAGCACAGGACAGAATGACGCAGGAGTATAGAAGTATACGTATAAATATGATAAACACTTGTACAATTGTAGATTATCACGGTGAGATGGCTGGGCAAATGATGGAATTGTTATTTTTATCGAAGGAAAGTGAAAATAAGCACTAGTTACATGGGGACTTACTTGATTTAACGGTCAACAATCTTAACGGTTCCGGTGAACTTTTGATAAGATCAACAACATCATTCTGAGTGTAACCAGAAACCTTCTTGGAATTAATTTCTAACACCGTTTCATACGCATGTAATTTTCCAGATTTGATTTGTCCTTTTTCAGTGTATGCACTACCAACAAAGCAGAATTGTCCATTGTCTGCACCACCATCAATAGTAAAGTTAAAGCTTCCATTTTGGCCGCGAGTCAACACTATCTCATGAGCTTTTTGTGCCCAATGCTTTTTACCTTTCATTTTTTGGCTGCTAAGGTAGTTTTACCTAAAACTGTTTAGATCATATTAATAGACAATTAGTTGAAAAAAATAAATAATCATTCTCATCAGTTGGTATGCAATTCCATTGGTTAAGAATGTTGCTTGTGACTTTACTGTCAATTTCAGCACGTTAACGCATTATCATACGACGCTTGAAGGATCGATATCAACGGCTACGAGCGATCACTGCTTTGGGTTTGTTATTGTTTACATGGACAAGTAAAACATTCGCCGTTTTCAATTTGAAAAATATTGCAGCAGATCGATGATGGAAGCTTTCATTTGGACATTATATCGATTTATATTGACTAGTCTCAACTACGTGTGATCATCATAGACTAGAAAATGTTCTCCTTTGTCCATCTATTCAGTTGGTGTAGGTGATACTACACTAAAATCGCTCTTAATCCTTGTAATGGAGTAAAATGATTGGTTGGAATGATGAGAATCATCAAGAATGAATTAGCCAGTGCAATTGTATGATGTTATTATCGCTTTTTTTTGTTCAGTAGTCGCTGTTATTAATTATTGATCAATGTTATTGACTCGTCGTCTACGAGTCAATAATTTTCATGGACTACCAGTAAAGTACCAGTAGGTAATCTTGTAGTAGTCCATGATACTGTCGACTGTATTATTTGGTTATTGCATGACTTGCTATCGTTGATGTCGTAGTCGACTACAGTATACTGTTCAAAATAGAGTCCAATTCTACGGTCGAGTTTAAGCTTGAATTAGTAGACTAGTATTGGATGTTTACTGTTTAGTGTCTTGGCTAGCAGATTTTGTTGAGTAGTAGAGTATATTGTTGAAAATAGTCAAGGACCAGTCGATAAGAGTTTGGAAATACCAGACTAGTGTTGAATGTTGACTGTTTAGCGTCTTGACCAGTGGTCGTATAAATACAGCAGGTGGTCGACGTCAGCACTCAGCATGTGAGACATGCATGTCGTGATTTCAGATTGAGTACGCAAGTCACGGTATGACGCCTTGCCGTCAATGCAACAAGCCCATGGGTAATGCTACAGTACAGTACTGTACTGTAGCAATGGAGTAGCCCATGGGGGCTGTTGTTCCTGGTACGGTGTAGATGTACGCGATGCTCGTCTACTGTCTCACCTCTACCATTGGCAGTCACATGGAAACAAATGCAACCCTTTACACAGAACATTGCCCCCTGTATTTAGACGGCTTTGCCAACCATGGCTTCAACACGGCTTGTGTTGGATTTTAATATGTGTGGGGTAGGTCTGAGCCAGTTTGTTGTATATAGAATGGAAATGTTGTCAATACAATGTTGTAGGCGGCATTGAGAACGGTGGACTAGCATCAATATGAAACATAAATGACGGTATCATTGAAACTGTAAAGTGGAAACCATTGACTTAACCAATTTAGAATTTAAAATATACGATCCATCACTAGTCATCGTAATAGCTAGTAATTAGTCATTATCGATTTCTTTAAAGATGGAAGCGCATGGATTATCAATCTTATTAGCCTTTCAAGTCGTTCTAAAATGACGATTGATTAATTCATTAGGCATTGTACCGTCCAATTAATCATTATAGGATTGTTAAATGGGTGCTATGACTGTGGACGCTTTAGTCAACTACTTTGACGACACATTGTCTAGTATTCTTATGCTGCGACATCAACTCAATTTCAATCAAATTAAACGCATCGATTAAATGCTTGTAAAATAGTCTACACACATGGAAATAGCTTCTGTAGTCAATGAAAAACAGTGAAGAGTCGATTGCTAGAAAATTTGAATAAAGGATGACGTAGAATAGCTAGTAGAGTGTGAAAAGTGAGTCCACCAGTAATAACGTAATAACTACTACAGCATGAGTCGTGCGAACTAGTAACTCCTACAATTTCGATTTGAATTGCGTGTAGGATTGTGCTAAAGTGTACTACACTTTCTACCCAATTGACATTTTTAGCGCGTTATTACAGTATTAAAATAAAATAAAAAATAATAACGCCAAATCAACTCGGAAGTACAAGTTCTTTCAAGAAGCGTTTGTAGTTAAAATTGCGGTGTCCTCCTATTTCCAAACTGTGCCTGAATTAGGACAATTAAGTATGGGAACTACTCAATTACATACTGCATAACAAATTATCACGCCTATGATAAAGCATGTAGTACAGTACATCGACTGCCAATATCGATTTTTAACGTTGTACGGGATTTTCACTACGTTATCGGCGGAACAGTATGAGCGAAAGCGTATACTATTTTACGTTCTATCTAGAGATAGATATACATATGGATATACATCTACCATTAATTAATTATTAATACGTGATCATATTGTACTGTCTGTATGTAGGTTACATCATAAGTACGCGAACAAACGGTCGAACTTTTCTACAAGGGTACACTGTACAACTTTTGTCAATTAGGATAAGGAATAGGCGTAGAATTACAGTATATCAAAGCGTGGCGATTTGAATAGTGTGTCTAAAATACAAAAAAATATTTTAAAATTAACGTATACAGGGTAGGATCACTTTAGCGTTTGCCTAGAATTACTGATAGTTTACTATTAGTCTTATTTGAAAACGGAGCCTCAAGCAAAATAATACCCTTAAGCTAGGAGTACGTGCTGTGCAGTGTATACTGCAATTTGGATGGACGATTGCCAATTTACAACAAAGTACAAGTGTGTCAGATTGATATCGCTTTACAAGTTGAAGGAGAGGCAACCACCGTCTATCCTTAGATCCAAACGATGGATTCACTCCAATCTAGCGTAAAAGGACTAAGTCAACAGGAGGGTCGAAACAATATCAAGCGTTTCTCTACTCCATGCCAGCAGGGACCTATGCCCACATGGATACGTTGAAGGTAAAAAAAATTTGCTATTCATTCTCATGACTGTAGATGACAGTTGTAGGATATCAGCGTTGGTGATTGATAACAAATTAATTAATCCATCTCTGTCTGAAATAATGGATCGAAACAGGGCTAGCATTGTCAAACCGTTTCAACGCAACAAAATGGACTACTGAACAGTAGTGAAATACCTTGAAAGAGTTCACAAGTGATGTTGTAAGGCACTTGATATCTTCGTTTTGCTCTCTTCTCGTATAATAACGATTCAAATCGTGATCTTGAAATACTCTTCTCGATGAGAATAACACAGTAAGCAATATTAAGCGTAACCTAACGGCAGGACTAGAGAATTTCAATCTGTCAATGCAACCTACTGTGCAGTCAAACTGTTAAAATAGCTTCAACTAATGCGGTACTACCGCTGGGCATACACAGTCTAGTAATTCTGCGCGTCTGTGTGGCGTTGGTGAATTTTATACCGACGCAACTTGTACTGGTAGTGCTTTTCAATTACGCTTCAACCGTTGACGTTGAAGCGAGACCTTGAGTGTATTTCTAGTCCTTGATGCCAGTGTCTTGGACTCCGTATAGATAGAGTCAATAGGCGTGGCATCAGCGTTGTCTAGCGTTGACCGTCCACGCTAGTGACCCCAGTCGGTTGTGTATGCTACAGGGTGCAGTATAACGCACTACCTTGTTGTCATTTATTACAACACGGGGGCTGAGTCATCAGCCCACTGTGATCTATCACTGGATGTTATTGACTCATTCGTCAACAGCGTCATCACTAGAGTGTCTATTAAAAAGTTCAAAGTGGGTCGATGGAAAGCGCGTTGCGGATAGCAGCAACAACTTTCCATCACAAGCCTTGTTATGGCTATGATAACCAATAGAATGGATGGTCAAGAGATGCATCCTATGTAGTCAAAGTGAATGATAAATAGAAATTTCAATTTCGTCAAGGGGTTGGTCGACAATCCCAACCGTCAAACTTCGATGTCATGGAAAAGATATTTTAAAAATAATATTTCAAAAAAATGAAATAGTGGAAAGAATGTCATGGGCGGGGTAGAAGCGCATGCGCTTGTACACCCTTTCAATCCATTAAAAAATCCAATGATGAAATAGCCTTTGTAAAGCTCATCGGCTTCTTCTTTTGCAGATCAAGTCTTGAGTCAGTTTTCACCTGCAATTACCTTGGAGAGTATCCAATGGAGGATAAATCCTTGTTGATGTCACAAAACGTTGACTTAAGGCAATTTACACTTTCAAACAGTAGTCAATATACCAATATAGTACTAAGTTACAGATTGACTTTGCCAGCTCATTATTCTACACTGCATCTTTCCCGCATGACTACATCACTGTATTTCATGATCAATTAGACTCCTTTTTTTATTCCTTTTATCAACTTATACAGTAAAATAAATCTCATACAATGATGACAAAGAATTGGCTGTCATTTCGGCTTTACAAACGATCCTTACTATATTTGTGCCATTTTTTTAATGGTAACACCAATTATGTCATGCGAGCTACCTCATTTCTTAAAAGACGAATAAAAATGAAATCCATTAATCAACATAATAGGTCATATTATACCCTAGAATCAGAAATCGTCGATAAGAACCATTTTATTAGGGCTTTAAGTTATAAATTCTATCGATATCTTTAAAAAGTATTACCATTTGAGGGGTTAGATATACATTAAGTTAGCTTCGTTTCTCAATTCTAGGTGGAGATATTCACTCAGATCATTATAAATTGATAATGCAGTTATAATTAGTTTTCGAAAATCATAGAAATAGAATTAAAATATTGACATAGATAATCCTTCAGTAACCGTAATCAATGCAGAATTGGAGCTATACTGTAATAGATACTAAAGGGAGATAGAAAATATAAATGGATAAATCAAAAATGGTGGTGCTATCGATAATAATATATAATTCGTCAACTATTTATACTGGAAGATCAACTGGATGTACACTAACACTCATAGTCGTAAAGTACATCATACTCTGACAATACACTATCTCCTGCTTGATTGCACTTTCTTGTTTTTTCGTGCACGCGATTGCTGGGACATTGTTTCGTCTATCTTAACAATACCCACAATAAGCATTCTTTTTCTTTCTTGTGCAGGCAATTTATCGTGACCGTAGAATTTTAACGTATCAGCACGAAGGAGAACAAATATTTTTACTTCCTGTGGCAAATATCTGAAGTTGAATTAGTAATCCATTGTGCGAATGCGCTTACGTAATGCAATTTTTTAAAATTATTCGTTGTCAAGTCGGGTCAAAATGTATCACTGCAGTACACAGATGTTAGTTCATTTCTTATCTACTGTCAATACGACGACCGGTTACTATTTTCAATTTATAGCAACCAATCAATAATATTATCTGTATACAATCCCTTTTATTTATAATTAATAACATTCGTTTCTAAATTTATACGTTAGTGTTAACTCAATCAGCTGTTATTCTTTTACATATCGTAGCCATTAAGGGAATGAGTAAAGGAGTAAATTAGTAATATGGCCATATAATACTGTACACTAATTTTGAAATGATAGACCGATGACGCATCGATAACGTCATTCTGGCAAGCATATGGCGAAACAACCTTTCCCATAGTGTACTACTATACAAGTGCCTATTGAATTAGTCGGTTGTGGGTTGAAAATAGTCGTTGTACATTGCTTTGGTATAACTTACTAGTTTCATGTTAGGTTTGATTGATTTTAGTGCTAGGTTAGGTTAGAGTGAACATTTAATCATTGCGAATAACAATCGGCAATAGATCCATATTCCCCAGAGTAACCATAAGTTTCTGATCATCTTTCAACATTTTTGTACGGCATGAATAGTTACTATGGTATGCATCCAACATCCATTGTACAAACACGCTTGCCATATGCTAATTTCGATCCCGATGTTGGCACAAACAATAGCCAACTGCATCATAGATCATTCAAGAATAGAATAGAAGTTGTTGGAGAATTTTCAACAATCAAGATGCCACGCAATGGGCATCCCTCTTTATTTGATTTATTTATTGTGATGAGTTATACTGTTAGCGTCGGAGTAAATCTTGGCTGTCAATCATGGAATCAAACAAGGATCAAATTTAGATCCAACTTGTAGCCAACTGGTTGAAACCACTTCAGCCTACAGCTAGAACATGCTCCAATTGGCCGCACCTACATCACTAACAGTATTAATATCATCAACAATATCCATTCTAGTCTAAATCATCATGACGAACAACGAGTAATAGTTAGAATACAATAATGCTAAATAACTACTTCGTTCATGGAAAGAACTTCATGACCAAGTATTAAGCAATACAATAATATAAAACTACAAATCCAATGCTATGTAAACTTTCTAAAATTGACAATCTGATCATTATTTCATACAGGAACGACGATAATAGCATCTTAACGAACTAATTACTATCAATCCAAAAAAGAAGAAATAGCAAATAAAATACATGTGAATCATGATGTTTTATACTATAACTATAATAATATTAAAGGTCCTAATATTATACAACGCTTCCCATCGTCATTGATGATATTTTAGCAATAGATAAAGGGATAAAGCAAACAAATAGCGTATCAAAACAATTACCCTTTCACATAGTTGGCATCCAAAAGATACATCGATTTTTCGGCAACGCTTGAAATATAGACATCTTTCATAGTATGATCACAAAATAGCATCATTTACAATAGCAAAAAATAAACATTGACTTAGTTGTAGAGAACGCTAAACTACAGTAATTCTTGGACGAAGCTCAGTTTGAATGTAAAGTAAATTTGTTTAGGAAATGGTTTCCTAGCAATTTAATGATAAGAAGTAAAAATAAACTCTTTTTCCAATAGAATTATTCCAATGCAGTGACCTTTCTACTAATTTTAATCGACATTGATTTAAATTCTACTATACTGTAGCTTAATGTCATAAAATGCAAATAATTTCCAATCAGGAAATTAATTGTTTATGATAAAAAATGAAGCTACTGTATATCATGAAAGTAAATAAATTACATTAAGCAATGCTATACGTATTATATCGATCATAACTCAATTATAAAATAATAATGCTAGAATGATAATGCGCGTAGGGTTGAACAAGTGCATTAAGGAGGTATATTTTTGGTATGGGATGACTCTTTTGTAAACCAAGTGTAGAACTTCATGATTACTCGGTGAAGTAATTGATTGTAACACAGATATCCGCTGTAGTATACTAAAAGTAAATCAAAAATTATTTTTTGGGTAGCCCTAACTGCGAGTATTCTACTTCTTTTTAGCAGTCTTTAACTGTGGCAGAGTTTACCATTTCTACTGCATACCGAAAGTAACAATCATACTTGCTGAAATTCTCTATTTTCTTTTTCAAATACTTACCATATATACTACCACAGGATATTATTATATCACACACCGAAAGCTAACTTAAGAATATCTATTCAATATAGACGAGCAAATTATAACATTAGACGCAATTTCAGGATCGAAAACAATGCTCTTAAATAGAGAAAAATAGTTCATTTATTTCAGTATTTGATAGTTAAAAATTTATCACGTGTTTACTGTTTACAATACAGTGAAGTCATTGATATACTATGATTAACGTACGAATATACTCAAATTTGTGCATCGCTTAGTTTAAGATAATCGAAATGCTTTGATGGCGTGATAATGAGCGCACTTTAAAGGAATTTATTGCAAGATGATGATCTTTTCACATGTATAAACAACGGAATTTAAAAATACTATCTACTATCTACAACATTGGAACGATTTATATTTCGTATATAGGACATCATCACAAAAATGTCAACACCTATTCTAGAGCTGTTACATTCGAAGCAAGATCTGACGGATCAATAGTGCTTTCTGTATCAGAAACTTTAGAATCCTTAATTTCCTTTTCAGTTATTACTTTCTCTGCACGGAAAAAGATTCTTGCACTGTTAAGTGAGTAATTTAGCAAAGTAAATTCCTATTGATAACAAAAAAAATAAGTTCTTTAGTTTTAATCATATAGTGTTGTTAGCAGTAAGTAAATATGGTAAGGTTATGTAATAGCTAAATGTATCTACCATAGAGTAAGTTTCTAATCGTTTAAGGGTCAAATTCATTGTCTGCTGTAGTTTTTCATCATCTCTTCCACGTTGTCTCGACCTTCGAATTTCGTCCTGGAAAAATAACATTCATAAGTGACAGAATTTTCAATACATATTTAGTGTTGAACACCGGCTTTAATCGGTGTATAAAGTTTAAGTTAAGAAACAGCTTAAATTACATTTTACAACATGTACATGACATACCTTCTCTTTCATAAACCTTCCTTTAACGGATCGAAACCAATGTAGAGAGTCAAATGCACGGTGTTGATCCAGTAGTTTTAAGATGTAGGCTACCCCTGTAAATGCATACATTTGGACGTATTTTAACTTAGAATAACGGTATAGGCTTATTTTCGGCAACTGAGTTGTATCAAACAACAAGTAACGGGAAGAAACTGTCAACTTGTATGCAAGTGAAAAATTTAAAGGATTATCCTTGCTGTTACAAGCATTACTTTTTACAATATTTTGCAAAACCTTAAAATCTTGAATATGGTATACTTTTTAATACTTTTATTTACAAAAATATTACTTGCTAATCGCAATCTTAATTTTTGACTTCACTAATTGTGGTATTCATTACTTAAAATGTCATCATTTAACCAATGTCATAGTTCATAACGGAAAACTAAGTATAAGTACTATTATAAAGAAAACCAAATGAATGCTCAAATTTTTTATACCGTATACAGCTATTCAATTTTTCCATACATATAGAAACATAATATATCGAAGTGAGCTTTTAATCTATAGTTATGATAAAGAGAGTATTTACCCATAGCAAAACCGTCATCCGTAAATCCAGCGCCGACTTTATTTTTTCTATTTAATTTCTCTTTGGCTGAAATCATGTGCTCCACGTAGTTGATTGTCTGGTAATGATTTAATTTATTAACTACAACTATGAATACGTACGCAAATATCACAAATCTAACAAAATTACTAACCATTGGAGGTATGATTGCATAGAAATTACTTAAGTGCTTATTTTTAGGATCCCTAAATTCCGGCGCATAGACGTCAACTAGCATCTATTACGTAAGATAAATATCGTGATATTTTGATTTTAATTATGCCGTTAAACTAATGCGTTTATTCGTACCAAAAACGGTCCAGTACCTTAAAATACTCAGTACCCTCAGTGAAATTTTTAACCAAGTTACTTATAACACCATCCAAGTTAGTAGCAGCCTTTTTGGTATCCTCCGATAAATTCTCAGCATCAACGTATTCGAGAAAACTTGGCATTTCCTCCAAATCCGGAATGAATCTTCGCAGATTTATGATACATAACTTATTATCATGATAGTATTCACTATCGCACAAATTTAACATACATAACATCAATCAATCAATATACCGAATAGCATTGCCACAACAATGTAAACCCCCTGAACGAATCATTCGTATATAACCCATGGCATTTCCTATAGTAATAGTTAAAGACAGATATCGTTAATATAATACTTCAATAAGCAATGTGAGGTAATAATTATTTCGATCATTATACAGTCAAGGTTAATCTATAATACACTAATAGCTTTTTCATACCAATTTGACTTATTAAATTTCTAAACTGATCCAAGTAGCTCTGGCCATCCGATGATAACCCAAGCTTTCGTATGCCTTTATTAAATTTTTCTGCTCTTTCATAAGGATACTGTCAAAAGAAAATTAGCAACCACTTTATTCCTAACAGTACTAAATTATAATTTAGTCTACAGGATCTTAATATGAGCTAGCATGAAAAAGTTCTTACCCTATAATCCAGGTCTACTTTATTCTCCTTATAGTATCGAATATCCTATAGCAGATATTAGTGTACAAAAATTTTCTCTGGTAAGATATCATAATAAGGGACAGCACAAATAGAAAAATGTCGTACTATTACGTGCTGCCGTGCATACCTTAATAAGTCTAGCCTTTATATGTTCATCATATAAAAATTGTGAAAAAATGAAAAACTTCTTTCGTAATAGTTGATATGTATAGTTGACCTACAGTATAACAAAATCAACGATTAATGATAAAATCTTTAAGCTTCATCAACTTCCTCAAGAGATAAAATTTATGTATTATATTTTATCTCATTTTTCTATTTTGATCTACTAAATTTAATTCAATCAACAAAATTTATGAAGACTTTTGTGTATAGAAACGACAGTAAAAACAAAATCCCGTCAAGGCATCCAAACTTTAAATTATAATTAGAGACTAAAATGATTGCTTACAGCAGTATTCATGATTCCGATCCCATGAGTACGGATCGAATTGGAGATGTGATCGATATTAATTGTATTAAGGTGCTTGCTATTTGATGATCGTTCAACAAATACTTGGTTATTCAAATTGTACACATAGTGTGTAACGAAAATATGAAGATTTCTCATGATTTCAAGTACATCTAGGCCCTTTTAAAGTTAAGAATTCATCGATAAAATGAAACTCTATCCATTAACGTTAATTGCATATCGCAAAGGTTGCACAAATGATAATTTGATTACCTGTTCTAATGTCTGACTTGGCAAATGGGCTTCAGCCATAATCAAACCATATTTCTGACCAGCAAGAGTCCTCATCTCACCGTACGTCTTCCAATCGTGTAAAGCTACCGTAGTAAGATTATAGAATGTCTCTTCTAGATAGTTGGTTATGTGCTCTACAACAAATCGGATTGTATCGGTTAAATTACATGTAGCTAATTCTATCTATTATATACGTATATTAGATAGAAAAGTGTCAATCTTATACCTTTTAGATTTATGAAATTATCAAAGAATCGAATAGGGCGACATTTCATAAAATGAGAGAGATCTCTTAAGCCAACCTGTACGATAGAATAAGTATCACATTCTATAAGAACACAGGCTTACACAGCGATTTCTTAGCAAAAGTCTTTGCTCTAAGTGTAAAACCTTGAAAGGATTTCTATCGTCTAATTTCAAGTGTGAATGAATATGCAACCGAAGATCGGTCTCAACTTCGCAGCAGAGCGGCTGCAAGAGGTGCTAATAACATGTGAAGATTGTACGAAAATGAGTTGAATTTTCATTAATATGATCGATATAAAACAGCAGCACAAACATTACACCTACCTCTTTGATTTCGCTCATAACATTTTCCTGAAAGGCCTTCAACATTTTACCTTTATTTAACTCATGTTTAGCTTTGCGAAGCATTGGTACACAATCACGAACAGCTCCAAGCATGTACTAATTTAAAATCAGAAAATTAGTTAAAATTCAGTACAAAAGTGCATTAAGACGGTTGCTTACGTGAATCCTGTGACATTCTGCAGGATTTTCAAACAAGTCTTGTAAATATACTGGAAAGACAACCTAAAATAAATAGCATTTATTAGAAATAATCCTGTAGCATGCATAGTTTTGGAAGATAAGTAAGCATTAGTCATTTTAATTTAAAGTTCATTCATACATTATGCCAGTATACAAAGCTGCAATCACACGCTTCCTTTATCCTATAATTTCATGTACGAAAAACAAATCCAAATCAGCTTCTACACGGAAAAAATCCTATTTATGTATGAATGGTATTAATTACGCTGCTACATGATAACTTGCCTATGACCCAAATTCGCCAATGTGTCCAATGCTTTAGTCAATCCAATTATGAATGATAACTCATCATCTTTAAAGCAACGCTAAGCGAATCAAAAGTTAGATATTCAGAATACAGTTAAAATCTCAAGAGTGTATATTACTAATCAGGAAGAATGCATACCATCTGTAAAGCCACACAAATAGCTAAGCGACAAATCAATATTCTCTCTTTTGTTCCTACAATACAATAGAGTTTTGTAGCTTGACGCATTCGCTAAATAAAACTTAAATTTATTCTGTAGCCTTACACTAATAAATAATAATTTGAGATAAAACGAAGACAAACCTGGACCATTTAAAGCATTCTGAGCTAAAATTAAAGCTGACAGGACGTCCTATCCACATATTGTAATGATATGTTAAGATATTATCTTCCTACTATGCTATAGTAAGATAAATTAAAAAGAAGAATGCTCACCAATCTAGCTTCTGTGTATTTTTTGTCGGACCTTAAACGCTTCTAAAAGAACATAAGAATAATATTAGAATCACATACAGATGATAACGACAAAAGATATTTAATACTGTACATACCTTAGACTTTTCAATCGCCTTTAACAAGAAATATACGACAAACTGAATAACAACATTAATTGATTCAGCTATAACAACAGAGCGTCGGTGAAAAGTGTGATCGATTGCCTACAAGAATATTACATATCTTTCATGAAGTCAATCCTGATAAAAATTCAGAAATCATGCTATCCACCTACCTTTAGCATTTCTACCACTCTACAAATCGATAATACCGAACTTTTAGACATTGGCTTACCAAGAACAATATGCATGTTCAAAACAGCACGTACTAATAAACTTAGTTTATTAGCGAATGTAACGCCCTAAACAATAGTTTAAAAGCCAAATATTAATTTTTATGCAAATGCTATAATTGATACACCTCCTAAATCGAAGATCGCTTGATGTAAAAACGGAACCTGAACTAGCAACTTGTATCTTCGATTGAGGTCAGCAGACGTTTCCTTGTCTCGGCTAAGTAGTTCTGATTCCATTTGGACCATCCAGGTACTAACTAGCAAATGGTACTGTTGTACGTCCCTACAATAATGCAATTATTTATTCGATCAATCTTTGAAAGACTATGAAGATTAGATTTAATTTTCTAATGAATTACGCCTCATAATAGAACTGACCTAGATAAAGATTGACTAGCACTAGTTAGATAAGACGATTTCGCTGCATTCGCCATTGTGATTAATTTTCTGTCGAGATTCTTACTATTAGAAGCAGGTGGCCAATGATTAATTATAAAATCTGATATAAACCAAACAATGTTGCCAACAACATGGACTCCTGGAATCTGTAAAATACAGATAATAAATTAAATGATCGTTTCTATACATTCTTAAAATAAGTGTTATTTACGGCAGCAATTACATAAATTCGCATAACACTGAAATAATATTTACAATACCTTCTTTGCATATTCTAATATTGACTTGACCATTTTTTTTTCCACCAGATTAAAAACATGATAATGCAATACTAACAATCCACATATACCGATGATATTATCGCGTTGATCAATTTCTTCTGCAGCTGCAGTACATAAAAGAGTCATTAATTAAATAGTAAAGTTATATTTGTAAGGTTGACTTGAGAATGTGATATTTGAATGCAAAATTTACCGTTCGACTGTTCAGTACGCTTAAAATAGGATAATAAGTTTGCTCGAAACTCCTCTTCAAATGCACCGTTTCGGGTAACGCTCACGAACCCATCATCAAATGCTCGAGTTACACAGGACTAGGTTTTAAATGCGAAATAAATTAATTCCTCGAAAGTTATTATAATAACATATATAGCTGCATAACTACCGCCAAAGGATAATTAACCATACCTTAAATATGACACCATTAAAGACTTTTCCATCTATCCTATTAACTAATTTATCTAGCTGTCGAAGTTTAGCAGAATCGATATCATAACGTTGTGGGTCAGCCAGGGCAGATTTGATCATTCTACGCTCGAATAATATTGTTTGTGAAAAAAAAAGAATTATTAAACGATCTATACTGAGGTGTTAATAGCGGTTAATCAACGAGATATGACGATGTTAACCTTTTGTAAAGCTGCCAATGTTGGATCATGACGTTATTATTATCCATGATTTCGTCCAATGTAATGAGGATGGTAAGTAAATCGCCCAAATGTTCATATACCGGCTACATAACAAAAGGAAGAGACAGATTACAAAATTTATATCACATCAGTTAATATATCAATTGACTAACTGAACTTTTCTAGACAACCGGTATTACGATACCTCAAAGTGTACTCCATGGACATTCATAACAGCATTCATACTTCTAAATTGCAAAAATACCGAGTTCAGGAATTAATTCCAGTTTGATATAGCTTTGAATAACAATTTAAACAAGTTTTACTTTTTGCCTTGATGGAGCATAGCTAACTGCTGGACAACATTCTTAAGGACATCGCCGCACCTTCCAACAAAATTTGTCAAATGCTAGTTGCGAAAAAGAGAAGGTTTAATCATTAATTTTTATTATGCAACGACAGTAGTACAATTATCCTTTAAAATGACTCATTAGTTTTACTAGATTACAAAAAAAAAATTGTACGTTTACTAAATAGTATGTTGGAGATATACCTGCAAAACTGATAGCATTTTACCCATTTTCATATACGCTTCATGGATCTGTTGTTGCTCTTCATCCTCTGCAATAATCGGAATATCAATCATCAAAATGAAGAAGTTACTAAATAGTTTAAGGTAGCTTTACATAAATTACTGTAAATATTATTCGTACAATCAGAATATATGTACTATTTTACCTCCTTCCCCATATAGGACCAGTGCCGGATAAAGTTCATTCTTAGCCTATTCTCGGAAAAGAGACACTTATGAGATGAAAGAATATCGTCAAATAGGCAAATATTTCTTAAACTACCTCGTATTCCAGACGTTTTATTTCGCAACAAACAGCAGCCAAGACAGTCATAACTTTGTTAAGTATCTATTATAGTCAAGGAGTAGCCTTAGTCAACATACTGTAAGTACAGTGGATCAACGCACTTGGAATTCTCGATATATTAACAATGCCTTTTGAGATTTTATTTCATAACTATTTTGTTCATACCTTATTATCAGTCTTGATCAACTGCGTTAATGATGCTTGTTCATAAGGTAAAATCTATCATGTATATTTAAAAAAACAGTTGGAGACGATTCATCAAGCACGTTTTGGTCGAGCGTCAAAACACGAACAGCTATGTAACATAAAAGTACTGTAATGTAGTGTTATTGATAATATTGTATCTTTTATTGTGATGCTTTAGTCTACTGAAATAGCGGCATCTTTTAAATTAAAGTGTCTTTATCGAGCTGCTATAATATAATCACCAGGAGTATCTACGGTTGTCTAAGCGATCGTAAACGCTAGGAAATTTTTACATCGATATAGAAGTTAAGCTCCATAAACAGTGTGTAAACCATCTTACGAGGTTGCAGTATAAGATGCTTTTACAGTTACATGACGTAATGCCTAGGTATTAACTAGTTAATACAGTAGTAACAATGCGTGATTCATTACACAGTAATAATGATAACCTGCAAATATCAAAATTAACAGTATTGCATTGAATTGAAGGCATCGGAGTAATCGTCTACCTGCCAGCTAACGACTGTGCACTAGTTATGAAACGGCAAATTTGCCATTTAAGTTACACATAGTATCGTACTGTAAAGGCACATTTTTGTGCTTTGCATTCTGAACCAAAATCACTACTAGTGTCACTAGAAGACTGACTACCGAATTGGTTCCTATGTAATAGTATGATAGAAGACTATAGCAGCGGAGAATTTCAACGAAATACATAGTAAAGAATATAGTTACATGTAATGAAGCAGGATCCATGGTAAAATCCCAAGCATCGCTAAGCGAGTGACTTAGTGCTTCTTGTATCGCTTTGAGATGATCCGTGTATTCGCCAAGGAATTCATTATACTTTCGACTTATTATACTTTCAAAATTGACTAATAAAAACAAGGTACAATTGGATTGAAAGTTTCTTTAACATAAATGAATACAGTTTCACATAAGAAATAGTTGTCTGTACCATTTTGTCTATCACAACTTAGTACAAATGATTATAAAGTAAGACAGTTATTGCTAACAACTGCACTGTCAAGAGTAATGAAATAGCAAATGATGTTGCAGGTCTCTGCTTGCTATCATTGTACTACTGCACTGCAATTCAACAAAATAATATTTCCATCCAGATATTACCTATTATAACATGCACTAGAAACTGATAACACCGATAGCTTAAAAATTTCGGCTTTCTCCACTATTACATCAAAAATGGATTTTACATACGATCTACTTACGTAACGATCCATCATTAAAGGCATCAAATTGCCAGTCTTGGCTGTCGGAGACTGCCATTTTTCTTTCACGTGATCTGCTAAGCTAATCGAGCCCACCGTTGCTTCTGACTATGGTTGTACCCTTGTACATGCACAGTACGTACAGTACAGTACAGTCCACTTGTACAGTGTACAGTACAGTACAGTACTGTACAGTACTTCCCTCTGTTACCGTAAAGCATAGTACTGTACAGAGTACAGTACGTACTGTCGAGCTCAAGAAAAAAGCACTGCGCAAACTCATGGTACTGTAGTATAATGTTCCACAGTACTGCAGTGAGTGTAGTCCATTTAGGGCCATGACGTCATCAACTTGATGGTACTGCAAACATTAGTTCACTTAAGTACTGTGGCAGCGACTTGTACAGTAAGAAGAAAACTGAGAGAATTTCTCTTGCTTAAATGGCACTGAATTCGGGACTCCAGAAGTTACAGTAAACTAATTTTGAATCTCCCATTTGATGGACTCTTTTTACGCCCCCCTCCCTCCCCGTACGAAGATTAGCAGTTGGCCATTGAACCTCAATTATTTTTAAGTCGTTAAAGGCCAGCTGACCCTAAAACAAGATGAAAAATGACTTCAAAATCGAATACTAGACTATAGTTTACAGATGATGAAGCCAGTCAACATGCATCAACCGTGCACCTGTTGTGCGCAGTGTAGTGGTGGTAAAATTCGCAATCTTGTTGCATGTCGTTCTTTTTCAAGACGTTAAAATGGGATATTACAGCTTGCAATCATGGTAGAGCATAACTATCAAGCATTAATAGTTACTGTACTGTAGTAAAATTGTACTCAATGACTTGTTATGGATTGAGTGTTTGAAGACAGTCAGCCGAATGAGATTTCAGCATCAAGAGACAACCATGAAGGTTGATCTTAATTATATTTGGGCAAATTTTTATTAAATCACGAAACAGGTCGCCGTAAGATACACATAATACTGGAATGCATGCTAAGTTTCGAAAGTTAAATAATCACTTCCTTCCGCTAGAAAATACTAGTGATGATATTTAAGTAGTGGATTGTCACACACCACTAGTGACAAAGTAGTCTACACACACCAATCCTTGCGGAGAACGCCACTTACTAACTTAAAGAGGCGAGATTAGCTATATCACCAAATAATTCAGTTCCAACGACCGAATACTATGGTATAATTATAGCGTCACAGATGATGTAGATGAGATAGTCTGAGATTTACTATCATTTATTACTGAAGGAATCTTGGCACCCAAGATTATAGTCTTTACAATTAAATATCAATTGAAAAACTAGTTGACTATCCAACCGACTAACTAACTAAAAAGGAATTAACATGGATATAATTATATATTTTAATAGACAATTATCTTATTGTTGTTTGAGGAAGAGGATATTACTACTGTATGACAACAACTCCGTAGAAGAAAACCTGCTATGTAGTCGAAAATTGATCAGAAGAACACAGTCGTAGGCTAGTTTAAATGTGGACCACCGACCCACCAGTTTGTTGTTGTACTATTTGCTATGCAAGAAAATCGTCAATTGATGGCATCATAATTATCAAAGACGTTTTCACTCCCTGATATAGCGGGATACCTTAAATTACCTACAGTGCGCGTTAGCTGTTGGAAGTTTGATAGTCAGATGATAATAATCCTGATAACTGAAAAATGGAATGCTGCATTTACTACACATATAATCCGCGGATATTAATGTAATCAACTACAGCATAAGTCCAAGGGGATCTGGGATGGAGAAAGTAATTGTAGGCATAAAATGATACCCTTAAGTAATCACGATGATTATGTATTCCTTTTACGTCGTCGCTATTAAAATTACACGTAGCATGAAAATGTGTTGATGGACAAGCATTGATCAACGTCGTCATTTTGGATCTGCTAAATCGATAATTTATCCAATTGGGCGCGCATTCATTAATCGGTGCATCATAATGAAAGCTCGTTTGAAAAGCATTTTTACGTGAATATCTTAACCACGACGATTTAATGTGAGTCTATGGAAATCTATGATCTGAATAAAATCACAAAATGCCAAATAGGGATTACTGGTAGAATCGTGTAGAGTAAAATATCTGTTTTGCGAAGTATGGTATGTTGTTCTGATAGCAGCGCAAGTCGTCGGCTTAAGTTGAATTGCCTAGTTTCAAAAATTTGCGTAGCTACAGTAGGATTTTAAACCGATTCGGAGCTATAAACGCACCATTCTCAACATAGACAGCCTATAACTTACCGCTAATCTTGCAATGGTAACATGCCTAATAATACCAGACAAGTACACAAAATGAGTTGAATCTTTTTCATTGCTGGACTACACTACTTTAAAGCCAAAGAATCACATGATTAACACGAAGCGGAAAGTTTAGTTATGTTAAAGCTCTCATGAGAAATTTTATTGCTCGTATTTATACAGTACTGTGCACATTGCACAGCGTACTGGTAACAAACGGCCTAACAAAATTTTTCAATGAGCGCAATTAGCAGAGATAACTGCAAAAATTCGTTTCATCAGTGCCCAGTATTCCAGGCGCAAAGACATCGACAACGATAAGCCCTCAGCAGGTAATGAATGCGCATACTGTAGTAACTCTGCCAAGCCAGGTACCTCCTGTTCTTCTACAAATTTTCATGGCGTTCAGAGTTGAATACAAATATAGAGATTTATCATCTCTTTCTTATTCTAAAAAAATTTATTAATTGCGAATTTAAACGTTACCCTCATTAGCTCTTAGAAACCAGGAGCAGGAATAACTGTTCAGTACATGAGGTAACGCGGCATTTCGAAGAATAGTGCACTGATAAGTCTTGAAAGCCAATAAACAGAAGTTAACAACATATGATAATCTTGATTATTAATTACTAAGCTTAGTACCGTATCTTTTTATATGTTTGTAGTGTCACTGTGGAGTATTCGAGGAATGCAATAAACATGCTAAATTCGTCAATCAACGTTAAAAGTAAGTAAATTTCTAAATTTGCATAATCAAAAATGAAGCAATAGCAAATATTAATGATTAAATATAAATATTGTCATTCGGTGTATCGTTAATAAAATTAAAACTTGATTTCTGAAATGGGGTTTATTTTTGTTTCTGGTTTAAAAAATCCATCCAAATAACTTGAAATGATTTTATATCAATACTGCATGTTTATATACTCTTACATGCATGTTCATCGATCAAGCATGTAAATACGAAAGTGCTGACTTAGGTCTCGGTTTAGATAGCTAAACTCATTTATCGTGAATACTAATCAGATAAGAAAATCGTCATCTCCTAACTGAAGATTATTTCTTACAGACTGATCAACAAGCAATCATCGAATGTTATGTAATGACCAGATTTAGTGTAATGCCTAATTATCTCATCCACATTGTCCATTTCGTAATATTTACGAAAAGAAGATCGTAAAATGCTTCACATTAAGCGATAATCGAGATAGAATGTACAGAATATTCGGTAATTTTATTACCTCATCAAAAATGACAACGAGTAATATTCTAACAGTAAGGCTTTAGTTACGTTTGCAAAGGTGAAAATAAAGAACTTTAGAACTAATTTTGCTATAAACGTTCTTTAGTAATACACCTATACATAATACATAAGCCTCTATACATACGATCAAGTACTTGCACTGTTGTTGAAATAGAATTAATATAATTTAAAATATGCTTAAAATAATTGCATTGACGAAGCCATTAGTTAGTTAGTTAGTTGATTATGATGCAGAAGGCACCAAATAATATTATAAACTAACTAGCTACATCGCCCGTCCTACGAGCGAATCATTGGCCCCCTTTAATATTTTAGCTTAATTCTATTAATCAATGCTTACATAAGTATTATTGCCAGGTATATTTAAATTGATAAAGTTGACAGAGTAAAATAAGATCACGCATTCTCATCTGGAAGCATTTGGCCTTCTAAAACTGACAACTGAAAGAAATAATACATGCGTTTGCCTTAAGGTAATGAAGTAAATAAACCGATTTCTTCTATGAGAGTGCGTTAAACTTATGCAACTATATTTATAAATAAAAAAGTCATAGTATGTATAAATGATTTTAACTATAGATAATTTAATACTGGTATTATTGCATTTATGGCCACAATATCTATATCGTACTGGTTAATCAATAAAGTTGGTGATAGTAATCGTGAAAACTAAACAAGCAGTTCAAATCAGTCATTGTAAGTACCACCTATCCACCAGTTTGTTGTCGATGTGCTAGTTGCAGTACATGGAAATTGCGAGTTGACTCCATCATAAAAACAAAAAGCTCGTTCATTGGTTACTTGATTAGGAACATTAAAACGTCCTTAATTTGCTTTCTCTGTGGCAAGGTATGTATTTAAATGATAGCTTCTGCTGCTATAGAATGGAATACTATATTTACTGCAGGAATAGCCACAAAAATTGATATAATCGATGGTATCGCAAGTCCATATACTTCTCAGGTCGAGGATGTAGTTGTAGGCGCAAAATGATATTTTTAGGTAATCGCGACGATTTGCCAATCCTTTTTCGGCTTCGCTATCAAAGTTACATGTAGCACGAAAATGAGTTGATAGTAAAGAGTTTTTGAAAGCCGTCATTTTAACTTTGGAAAGTCTGTAATTCGGCCAGTTGGGTGTACATTCGTTAGAGGGAACATTGTAGTAAAAACTCCTACGAAACCTAGAACTTCGTGCATTAGTTTTCGATAACGATTCAATAAGAGTCCATGCAAATCCAGGATCTGATTGAAAATCACAAAATGCAAGATATTGCTTATTTGTAGAATCATATAGCGTAAAGTATCCATTCTGTAAGACGTGATAAAAGCTCCTGATATCTGTACATGTGTCAGTTTCGATTTAATTACCTAAATTACGTAAATTATAAAGTAAAAGCCTTGTTATTATAATCTTATACGCTAAACTTTCGATAATATGGCCAGAGAAGGGATTAAATTGAAACTAAAAGTTTCAATACAATTAGATATCACAGCTTTAATCAAACTATCCCAAATAATAAATTAAAGTTATAAACGATTAATGCATAAACGAAATATCGCAATTCAGCATTCATCATAACTTCTCATAGCTTTTCTGTCTTCTCCATTTTGCTACTAATAAATTATTGAACTATATGGTACCAGCTTTTACAAATTTTGATCTGCAGAGTAGTTGATGGAATTGCAACTCTAGAATTGTGATTTTTCCCTACTCTAAAGCAATCATAATGAAACTACTAATCTAATCATGTAAGACAAATTTTACGTCATGATTCCTTCCAAGTTAAGTATTAAATCTCGCGATAGGTTATTTTCTATTGATATATATTTAAAGCATCCTGTATTGTAATAACTCATATATTTCCTAACAGTCAACTTATATCGTACAATATTTTATACTCAATAAAAATTAAGGATTTTTACTGCTAACAATGATTAATAATAATCTCGATGGAGTTGTCAAATTTATATTATATTCATATTCCAGATAATATCTACTGTAATAAGTAAAGGTAGTTAGCCACAATTACAGGCATTTGTGTTATAACACTTGTTACTGCATTCACGTACTTCGTAAAGCTAAAATTATTCTGACAAGGTATTTTTGTGAAGCTGGGTTGTGATGTTTATTAGAGTATTGCAAAACTTAATCAACTTCATACAAACACAGTCACATTATTTCATTGCATGATTTGAGGATTTGTTAAATCATTGGTCTTTACTTTACTACATAAATTAACCATTTTACACCTAGAAACCTATCCACTGTTATTACTTACACTACAAACATGATATATTTCAGAGCTACATCACAAAGTTACACAAGGTTAACGAAAATAATAAAAATGGGCTTATATTGTTGAACTCTATGCGGTTGTTACTTCACGAAATAATCGATACTTACTTAGACTTCATGGTTTCTATCATATAAAACGATTTCCCATGTTTTGTGGTATAATGTGTGAAATCACTCATACAACTAGCATGTAATTCTTGCTTTATATTTCAATTGTGTGTACATTCTTGGAAGATATTTCCTAATTTATGCTTAAGTACAATAAATATTTATGTTAAAAAAACCTATCGATGTTGAAATTCTCCTAAAGATATCGGTAATTTAATGTATAATAAGAAAGAGTTTCATGCAACTAAAATAAATATTTAGAGCAGCGTCCATAATTTGGTTATCAGCGAATTTACACATGAACTTGGTAAATACTTCATGCAATTTTTTAACCTACAGCATCTTGTGTGCACGGGCGCAGCGTGATTTAGGAAAAGAAACTATACTGGTTGATCAGTGTTTTTATTTATTGTGTTGAGTCAGAGTATTAACCGCAACAATATTTTTCATATTTGCCAAAACATAACATGCAAATCATGTATACAATAATGCAAGCTAACTTTCGTCATGTATAATCTGCAATAATAATATTGATGAATTTATTAATCTTTGTTATTGACTTAGACAGTATAGAATTTATGAAAATAATCATAAAATTGCGGCATAGTACTACTCATATATCAGCAATTTATAAATTTTCCAAGAGATTAATATCGAAATTAGTAAATATGCTAAAATTTTGTTAGTTTGAAGATTACCATGCAATATTGAAGTTAATTTTATAAGTTACATTAATCAATGTAAAATTCTATAAATTTACTGTGACGTGAAAGCTCGTATATTCATAATGATAAAATACGGCTATTAAATTATAATCAAGCTAACATAGAGAATTAGCTAAGAAAAAATGAGAAATAGAGGTGATGTATATTAATATGCTAGATTGTAAGGAGTTTTATGGGATATGTAAATGATCATCAATGATACGAAATTTGTTTCGACATTAATGAGAATACAATCAAATAGCTAATAAAAGAATTGACGTGTAAGGCCATTTATTAATGGATACTTATTGTTTAAAATCTAATTTGTATGAGTACACTTAGATAGAGTCAATAAGACTTGCCATTAACGGAAGACATAATCGTAAATTAGTCATAAATGGCCCCACCTATCCACCAATTTGTCGTTGATGTGCTATTTGTTACACAAGAAAACTTTTCGCTGAAACTATAATAATTACCAAATATTCGCTCGTCAGCTACCGCATCAGGAACGTTAAACTTTCCACATTTCGTTTTAGAGTATGCAATATTTGATTGTAGATGATTATTACTATCGCTATAGAACGGTATGCTACATTTACTGCATGAATATCCGCGAATATTGATATAATCTACTATAGCACAAGTCCAACCTCTGTTAGTGAGAAAGTAATTATACGCACAAAATGAAACCCTCAAATAATCACGATGACTTGTTAATCCAGTCTTGCTTTGGCTATCAAAGTTACATGTGGCACGAAAATGAGTAGATGATGTGGCCCCATGTAACGTTGCCAATTTAGCTTTAGAAAGTCTATAGTTTGACCAATTAGGAGTACATTCGTTAGATGGAATATTATATTGGAAGCTCTTTCGAAAGTTAGATGTTTGTGCATTGCCTCTCGATATCGATTCTATAAGAGTCCATGAAAATCCAGGATCTGATCGAAAATCGCAAAATGCAAGATATGGCTTATTTGTGGAGTCATAGATTGTGTAGTATCCGTTTTGATGGACCTGATATTTACTTCTGACATCAGCGCATGTCGCTGGTTTCGGTTTCATCACCTAGTAAACGACATGATAAAGTAGGATAGGATATATGAGTATAGTTATAGTGATAATTTCTATAATGCGGTGCAGTATAGCATGGGCAAAGTTAAAGTTACAGCCAATTGTCTGTCTTCCAGACACTAATTGGTTAACTGTTTAAATTCAAAAATAACTACTAAAAGTAAATGTAGACAACTTTAACAATTGGTCAGCAGTTACCTGTTAGTCTGTACTATCTGATATCATAAAAATTAGTAAGCTTACCGCTAATCTTGCAAGAGGTAGCAACGATATTAGGATCAAGCAAACATATAAAGTGTTGTAGGCCATATTACTAAATGCTTTAGGAATAGCTTGGGTACTTGAAAAGTAAAAGAGGTTATAAGAGCATTATCCTTTATATGTTCGTATAGAGGCAGCAATATCATTAAAGAACGTGATAAATATGTCGGGTGTGTCAATCACATTTAAATGTAAATAAATTTTTAATCTAAAATTTCTTTTAGTAGAGTATAGGCAATACAGTTAATAAGTGACTCATCTGTAATGAAATGAAATGTATAGAAACCAAGCTACTAAACTTCTAACAAACTATGATTCTACTTTCTTTGCACTCTGGTCGACTTAACAAAACTTTGACATCAAATAAAATTGGGCAAACAACCGATCAACAATTTATTAAGAAAACGTGAGAGAGTCTAATCAAACAACCTTCCAAATACTTAATTCTAAGTATTATAAGTAACGAAATAAAAAAGCGATAGAACTAAAACTGTCAACCACCAAACAACCTAACAAAAAAGAAGACCGTTTTAACTTACAACAGTTCGATCCCGAAGGTCTTTAAAATTCAACAAGTTCTTCAAAAGAATCTTCTTTACTCTCTACTCTAAATTTTCTGATTGCACTGTCATTTATAGGCTTCGCAGAGCCCTCAGTGGTGCTTAAAACTAAATATTCATTAACCAATCACTCTTAAGGCCCATTTTAGAAAACTACTTTGCACCACTTAAGAAAACAAAAATCATTCAAAGTTCAGATACAAATTACCTTATGATTCCCTTACAAAACACTACAAAGCCATCAAACTAACTATGAAATACCTCAAGCGTTACTTCTAACTTAATTTCCACTCATTATACGTAGCAAAAGTCTAAAAATTAACCTTTAAACATCAAGATTTAGTCATAAAAATAACAGTCTAACTACTTAACAATCAACACAACCTCTGCTTTTTGCCATCTTATTTTCTATTTTATCAACTAAATTTTCCTAATGTGACCTTTCATGTCTCGTCATAAAATCCAAAGTTTCAAATTCATAACAAAAAGTTCAAATTTCAAAAATCAACTCTTACAACCTTTTCCAGAAAAATTAAAATTATATCGGACATAAATCCGACCGGTTCCGGAATCCGAAAAATCTGGATTTTATAAAGATCACAGTAATCGCTTATCAAAAAATTTTATATGACTAATATGACTACTTTTCTGACATTAGTATTGACAGTTTATGTTTTAGCGTGAAGTTGTACGGTAATTGTACGATTATAGTCTACATTACAGTACTTTACTGTCATGTTATAAATCTCCTTTCTCTGTGGATAAGGTTTTGTTACTAAGTCAAATTTATCTATAATATCAGTATACTATCAAACGCCCTTTCTTTAAATTAGGTGATTGCTCTTAGATTATTCCTACAGTAATCTATATAATACTTTGTAAATTAATGAAGAAGAAAAGATGGCGACATAAACATTTGGTAGGGTAAAATTAAAAGATACTATCACTTTCTAGGTATTTTCTACATTACATTAAAATAGTTACGTACTAAAAGCTATAAAGGACTCTGCGTTTAGTCCTTTATTACACATCTTTCATATGCTTCTAAAGTAACAGTAATATTATTGAAGAATGTCATTAATTTGTCAGTTCTGTCGATCACATTTAAATGCAAATAAACATTAATTTTAAATTTCTTTTAGCACAGAGTAAAGTTACAGTGATATGTTCAAGAATGTGATAAACATGTCCATTCTGCCAATTATAGGCAAATAAACATTAATCTAAAATTTCTCTTAGCAAAGAGTATTGGCAATATCGTTAACGAATGACTCATCTCATAAAAATCTTAGTATGTAAGATGATGTATTTTTACATCAAGGTAATAAGGTTTGATTTTAGTAAAGCTGAAGTAAGATTCCTTATTGTTATAAGTTTGATAATTAAATTATGGGAATCGAAGCACTATAAAAATCAGTAATATGTAGGATTACGTGTAATAATAGAATATTAGCAATTTTAGCATTTCACTGCAAACGATATTCGAGCTACGTATATGCATTTATTTTACCTTCTAGGCAATGATAAGTTTGCTTTAGCCATTTCTGCAACTCAATATATATGTATACAGTATCTACTAGATAGTAGTTAAGCTTTTCCCAAGTGCATATCTTTGTATTTAGTATAACAACATTTAAAGGCCTAAGATCTTTTATTGATATTTCAGTGTATGGTAATGCTAGCATCGTGCAACTGATGTAACTCTTTAGTAAGATATCCATATTTAATACAGATATATACGATACTAAGGGTATGATATGTATCAGTTGGGAAGTTTATTGAAAAAATTCAACCACTTTCCATAAGATTAAAAGAATGACTATAAAAGTACTAAATTATACCTTAGCGAAAATTTTCGAGAGAATTAGATTAGTAGAGATTGAAACCAGTGCTAAAGATAATTAATTTAAAAACTTCCCTTACTATATCTTGCATTGAAAATTAATTGAAATTGACAAAATCATAAATTCTGGTGTAGAATATAATCATTATGATACTGTAATATATCTAAATAAACAAATTAATTAGCAGTAAAATTCATATGAATACAAGATTGGTTACCAACAAAGGACTGAAAATTAATTAAATATTTCGATATATTGTGTGTGCAAGGCATCATAGGTAGATTCCTAAACAAAATATCCCAATGAAGACATTTATTGATAGTAAAATAATGAGAGCTTATTTAAGTAAATAGTAAGAGATGTCATTTGGATAATTTATTATAGGCGAGTACCTATTCTGTAACTACGACCTGTATGGAAACTAAGACAAAACTGTTAAATTATATCACAATTGAATCATTACAATTCATGTAATTTACTTTATTGAGGTGATTGATTTGCCAGATAAAGCCATAAATGGGTCATTAGAAACGCAGAATGGGAATTAGGACCAATGCTTTAATACTGATTTCAGTGTTTGCTTACAGAGATTTTCTCGCATATTGCTGCAATGGCCGAGTAATAGTTTCCTGCTACTACTGTTGGTTTGCCTACGTAGCCCAAAATTTGAGTTAACAAAAATTAAGTAATTCCTTAATGTGACACACAAGGTCAACACCGAAAAATCGCCTTGAATAATAAAGTTTATTGATACATCCGTCTATCAGAGAAGATTTTCCCTCCTCATAAGAACAGTTGAAAGCGACTAGTGTCAATCGAATAATTGTACTTTAACTCTTATATGGCAGACAGTTCACATAATCCTACATTTGGCTATCAGATATGGCCTTAACTGGAAAATCCCGTCTTATACTAGAAACAGTACAAGTGCGTAGTCTCATCCTTTTAGCTACCTACTGTACTTCTACAATTAGCTGAAACCATTACAGTTGCTCCACTTTGTTCAGCATAGAATTGGAATTGTCTTGTTCTTCAAGACTGAGACGATATTTCAAGTTAATTATAGTATCAATTTCTAAGCCACTAATGTTTGCAATTCGTCTATCATTATGGCATGGGCAAGCCATTGGGACTCTAAAACACTTCTTTAGTTAAGTGCAAATAATTTTAACTATTGATCACATATGCAACAACATACGCGTATACATCGGTCACTATGCTACATCGCTGCATACTGTTGCTAATACTACCAAATTATACATGTAAAGCTAAGAGTGAATTATTAGTGATATTGATGGAGCTAAATATTTGTCTTACTAACAGACTGATGATCTTTTTTTCTTTAATTTTTCTATTCGTTAATATGGGAAATGGCTTTGAGTGCTACGGAATAGCATATGTAACGATTAATATAACCAGCTCTGTTAATGGTCCATACTTCGTATCTTTTGTGTCCGTAAGCAAATACTTACTAAGCCATGCTTAAGTCTATATCTGCTCACTGCAGAAAGGTATTGCAATATTATTATAGAAATTTTAGCGATCGCAATAAGCAAAATCATGCAAATACTGTAGCAATTTAATACGAAATCTATCTGGATTATCGATAATTTTGTACTGGTAAACTACCCCGTTCAAGCGAACAGGGATATAATTTGCAGAAAGCAATAAAGTAAAAGAAAAATTAACAGATAGACTGCCTTAGTTGGCTACGATGCGCGATCGACGACGTCGAATAAACTATTGTATTTACTGTTTACATAACATAAAACCTATATATTTCATCGTTCATCTAATTTCACTTTATGATAACCTTTTATGGTCCTTTGAACAATATGTACTATAAAATGTAGTGTACTACGCAACATTCTTATCAACAACACTAACGCAACTTCACCATTTTACCCTGCAAATAATAGACTACATATACCGTAAATGATGCTATATTTGCTCTGAAATACGCAAGATTAATGTTAATAGCGTGATTTATATCTAGATATTCAGAAAATTTTATTACATCGGCGTTGCTGGTTTGTTATTTTATAAATTGTAAAATAATTATAAAATTGCTAGAATTATATATTTATATAATATAAAACTATGGAGAAAACTGCATAAACCTTACTAATTTATAGAAAGATTCAATGTGAGCGACTTAATAATAATTCGACAATATGTGAAGGCTAACTTTAAAAAAGATGCTATTTCATGATTATGACAATATATAAAATAAAATATTAGTTAGAATTGTTGTTAGAATTTAATGATCATATCGAAATAATTTGACACAATCGATAATTTGTGGAGTGGAAGCTATGAAATCACTTTGTTATTAATCATAGTAAGCTCCACCAATCCACCAGTTTGTTGTCGATGTAATGTTGCTAGTGCATGAAAAATGTGGATTGAATCTATAGTAAGAACCGAAGACACCTTCACTATCTACTGTATCAGGTACACTGAACCTTCCACAATTCTTCTTAGCGTATGACAGATCTACGAACAAATGATAGTTACTAAAGCTATAGAATGGAATACTACACTTACTGCATGAATGTCCACGAATATTGATATAATCGACTATGGCACAAGTCCAAGTATTTCTACTAGCGAGAAGATGGTCATATGCACAAAAGGATACCCTTAAGTAATCTTGATGATTTACTAATCCTTTCTCTCCTTGGTTATCAAAGTTACACGTAACATGAAAATGCGTTGATAATGCAGAACCTTTTAAAGCCGTCATCTTAGCTTTAGAAAGCCGATATTTTGACCAATTAGGAGTACATTCATTAGCTGGAGCATTATAATGAAAACTCTTACGAAAGGTAGATGTTGCTGCGTTGGTTCTCGACAATGATTCTATAAGAGTCCACGAAAACCCTGGATCCGATTCAAAATCACAAAACGCTAGATATGGTTTATTTGTAGAGTCATAAAGCGTAAAATATCCATTCTGAGAGACGCGATAGGTACTTTTAGCAGCAACACATGTTGTCGGTTTCGGTTTCATAACCTAATAATAACATAAAAAGGGTAGTATAAGATTATAAAATTGATTTCCGTAATGCTACTTAATGAATATCGAAAAAATTGGCTTAATTTACAGAAGATCTTGTTTGAGCTAGCAACACGATTAGGATCGAGCAAATATACAAAGTGTAATTTATCATTTTTACTCAGTACTCCACGAACAATCTTGATATTTGAAGGTTAATAACTAAAGCTAATCAGATCTACCCTTTTATATGTTGGTGTGGTTACCATGATATTTTCGAAGAATGTAATAAGCATTTGAATTCTGTCAATCAAATATGTATATGATATACAATAATAAATATTTATCGAAAATTCTTCTGGCGTAAAGAGGTCAAAGGTACCATAGTTTGGACGATGACTCATCTTACATGTCAGCTGTTATGCTTTGTAAGCAATGAGTTCTACTCCGCGAGTAAGATTTGTTACTAACTTTATTATTAAAAATGCTGGGTTTTTATAGATATTCCAGCTTACACTTTTTGCCTTTTTGCGTCGTGGAATTTTACACATACATCTAATTACTAACTATTAGAGCTATCGTTCACTTTACAACATGCACATATATATAATAAATTATCAGTCCGCCTTTTACAATATAGTCACGTACGATATTACAAGACTACACACAAAGTCATCGTATTATAAGTACTTATATAGATGGTATTCTAATTATATACTTAACGCTCTATCTAATACCTAATGTAACATATATTGTAGTATCTAACACTATTTACAACATTAGCTTTGTCGCATTTGCTCGTGGTGCAGTACCACGATAATAAAGCTTCATTTTAGGAAAAGTTTAATTTAAATTCTTAGTTATTTTTGTGATTGAATTGTAAGTAACACAAAGTTCAAGCAATACAATTTCAATTTTATGTTTACAACGCTTACAGTATGCTTGTACAGATACTACTGTAGAATCAGGAAATGTATTTGCATAGTTACTTGAGTGAGAAGATCTTAGGTTTACTTTAAAATTGTATCTGTCATGAGATTGGCAAGCATAACTCTTGTAGAACAGTAATAATTACGTACAGCAGTTTGTATCTTTATTTACATATTTATTGAATTGGAACTAATTTCATTTTCAGAGAATAAATAGGCTCGTATGTGCTATTCATCACATTACTTATAAACTGTGTCTTTCATTGCGATATCAGAAAATATACGTCGTTAAGCAGGAATGCGGAATACTCTCAATAATATAGTACGTTATAAAAATAGTCACCAATTGCCGATAATATTGAATAAATTACCTTAAAAGTTCAATATTTATTTATGAATCATAAGTTATAAATAATTGTTTATTATTGCATATAAATATATCTGCTATTAATTATAAGGCTTAAGTTCTATGTAATACCAATATTTACAAAGTAGCAAATATTACATCGTTTTCGTTTTTAGTATTTGACGTAAAAAGAATAACATTAATGCTTACATGCTATAATTGTTTAATTCATTAGAACGAGTTGAATTTCCACGCCTATTTCAGCATCTGCACAACATGATCGTAGTTTGTGGGCTTTGTTATCTTATACTTCCAAGTAAACCGTCAATAAAGTCTAATTATATTCGGAAAATAATGGGGTATGAAACTAGGGTGTAGAATCTAAATCTGCTTCGGCCATTCTAGCCATTTCTAGACATTCTAAAATAATAGCAAGCCTGAAATTGCAATTACACATTAGAAACATTAAATATAACGTGGTCAATATCGATCTAATACTTTTGTAATGAAGGTTAATTTTTAGAATTTTCCTTCAAGTTCTTTTATTGTAAGTATTCTAGCTTAGTTTTGTATCGTGATAAGTATTCTAACTTTAAAAAAATATAACTTATTTGGTTGATTATAATGGTAGATTTTACTTAGTAGCTTAGTATCTTGTAAACCCGACTGCTTTATTCGGGTTAGAAGTTAACATTATCCGTACCTTAATTTTTGTTAAGAATCCGATATTACGATTTTTTAATTCAAGCGATATATTTAGTTGATAGAATACATGTGTGCTAATTTTGATCATTAATTACAGTAGAAGTTGATGTTACTTTGTAATTTCATACAGTATGAACCCAAAACATTGATCTAGGATTGTTATTTTGACTTAGTGTATACTGTACAAATGTACAGTTTCAAGCTAAACTATACTTAGTATTAATTTAGTAGTTTTCGGGAATCTAGGGTATAATTTATCTTATCGTGTGTGTTTGATTGCTAGTTTAATTTGGAGTACTTTAGAATGATTTTGGATAGTCTAAAGCCATCAACTGCTCTGTGTAGCATATGAAAGGTGGTATACGTCGGTAATTGAGAGCAGTTGAAGTTAGAGAAGACGAGAAAAGTCTAGGATGATCGTAAGTTACTTCATTAATTGATAGTTTGGTTGGTTGAGGCAGTAGTTCTGCCCGTATTTTGTTATTCATAGAAGTTTTGCTAAGATTATCGTTAAAGTTATAATAAAGTGTTGTTTTCCCTTAATTTATTTTGTTTGGACTTCAATTATTGGTAGTTTAATTTAACATAGAAAATTTTATTTTATTTTTGAATCCGATACTGCCCTTTAATGAATTGCTATACTACAGTAATTGCGTATATTATCAAATACAGATACCAAATAAGTCTTTACTTAAATAATCGAATATCTTTTGTAATCTGTATAAGGGTGTGACACTTTATGTCAATGGAATGATCTATAAGATGCAATCGAGATATATTCTACTGCAATAGTTAATCTCCAGCATTAATATTATTATAAAATGTCTCAACAATAAATACACATTACATAAGTAAAAACAATACAGAATTATTATCAAAGCTTAAGTTCATCAATCGGAAAGCTTAATAGGCAAATAAATTAAGAGGGTATTCAGAACATTAGATTGCCATGAGTTAACGCTGTCTAGATGGTGTCAGTTACATCTTAATATTGCCTATTTTCATGTAATATCAAATCATTCATCGTAGATGGAGGGAAATTGAAATGTGAGTATGTATTTATCATCGATACATTTTGAATTAAATGGGATATTTATGAAACATGGAGTGTTAATAAGACCTGCTTGCTTTGGGGTGGCATGGAGGAAATTATAAATTTTCGGAATTAGTTATTAGGGCTAAGGTACAGATAATATGATCATTAGGTACCAGTACTTCTATCTTAGTGTAATAAAGTGTCTTCAAAATAATGAAAAAATAACTAAAGTTTCTTGTAAACTGCATTTTATTACATAAGTTAGGTTCGTTATCCAACTACCAAAGACTACATAACTGCGACAAATTATCTATATTATTAAAGCCTAATCCATGATTTATGTACAATTAGTTACAGAATGATTCTTTAGCAATATAATAATATAAATTTATTAGACCAATTTTGCTGGTTTCGAATCGGGGAATTAAGAGAACATCGGTAGAAAGTCTCTTATGAAATCACACACATTCATAAATGCGGCAATTAGTAGTCACAGAAGGTCTATAATGAGATTTACAGGCGTCCGAGAACTATTAATTTGAGATCTACGGTACGTTACCCGATGCTTATAATTAATACAATTTGATATGGTTGTACACATTGGTACATGTGAATATATTTGATCAGCGTAGGAAAGCCTTAAAATACGTCGATAAAATATATTGACATGCTTGATGATAGAAAGCGCTATGGGATTTTAAATGTTCACCAAGAATACGAATTATCTATAGTAGTGGAGTCTATAAGCAAATTTTTTCTGACAAACTTTATTTTTGCAAATTTTCATCGGTGATTATCGTATTGTATAAAATTGACGGTATATAAGATATACACTTACAAAAGGTACATCGCATGTAGCTGTATCATGATTATCGATATTACTAAATAAATTCAATATTACATAATAACAGGTACGAATATTTTATGGTGACTCTATCGTATAATTTCGATAATGTATAACTGCAATATTAATCGATAGCATTAACTAACGCTAAATTCCAATTATTATGTAGGGATAAGTCAACGGAGTCTATAGATATCGCAGTAATAACTTAGACATGGAGATGAATTAATCATAGAAGGCACCGCCGATCCACCAATTTGTTGTCGATGTGCTGTTCATAGTACAAGAAAATTTCGGGTGATAATGGACATAATTACCAAAGATATCTTCGCCAGATTTTACATCAGGAACGTTAAACCTTCCACAACTTACTTTAGCTTGTGGAAGATCTACAAACAAATGATAATTGCTATAGCTGTAAAACGGAATATTGCATTTACTGCATGAATATCCACGTATATTGATGTAATCGACTACGGCGCAAATCCAAGCATTTCTAGCACTAAAGAAGCTATTATACGCGCAAAAGGATACTCTTATGTAATCACGACGATTTGCTAATCCTTTCTCGTTTTGGTTATCAAAGTTACATGTCGCGCGAAAATGCGTGGATGAAGCAGCTTGTTTCAGTGCACTCATTTTAGCTTTAGAAAGTCTATAATTCGACCAATTGGGTGTACATTCATTAGATGGAACATTATAATAAAAACTCTTACGAAAGGTAGTAGTTGCTGCATTGGTTCTTGATAGAGATTCTATAAGAGTCCATGCAAATCCAGGATCTGATTGAAAGTCGCAAAATGCAAGATAGGGTTTGTTTGTAGAATCGTGGAGTGTGAAATATCCATTTTGGGAAACGTGATAAATACTTCTAACAGCGGCACACGTTGTCGGCTTTGGATTAACTACCTAATCGATAATGTGAAGAATTCTTATAGTGCTAACTTCAGCTACGATGCTATAATGAAATATTCATCTAAATAGCTCACCGCTGATCTTGCAATCGGTAGTATGGCTATTACCATAAAATAGAAAAATAAAGTATATCGAAGCATATTTAATTTGCAATACGAAAAATTTCTGTTCACTATCGACAGTAGCCGAGAACTAGCAATAGAGAGTTTGAATTGATAATCCCAAATATCGAATTTGTCGACCTATTTATGTTCATGTGGAATTAAGATGATTATTCGAGGAATGTAGAGAATCAATTATAATATCCCGTAACGTATGCCAGTCATAGCTAAAATATAAATAAATTTTGCGTTTGTTATGAACTTTAACCTAAATATTACTAATACAATGTTTAGATAATTTTAGTTAACGATTAACCCTCTGATTTTATCTTAGTAGGGCCTCAATAATATTGATTTTAGAAATGCTCAGCCTAATATTTAAAAATACCTTAGACTTTGGCATAAATTTCATCAAGGTTAAATTAAATAACCTAAAGTGGAAGTTCGTGATCACTTTATAAGTTGTGCCCAGTGGCATGAAAATTTTCGCTTATTCCAGGTCAATATGCATATGTAAAATAAAAGAACTAATTCAATCGAAAAAATAAACTCCTTGATACCGTAATCTATTTCGAGAGGAAATGCTACCGTAGATATTGATTTAACAACGATTAATAATGTTAAATGTAAGTTAAGAGAAATAAACAATGAACACTGTAGCACTCTGTGGTTGTAGGCCGATTAAAGTAGTCAGTAGCAGTCTCGGCTATAGTGTTGCTTGTGATGCTCCCAGCGTAGTACGATTTATGTCATGTTATTTATGATTTTGGCATCGTTATTGCATCAGAAATTTCGATGCATTGATTTTTATTGTGTAATTATTAGAACATTGAAAAGGGGACGATTATTATTGTAACAGCTGCAAAGGATATGTTCTCGCTTTTTGCTGTAATCCTCTTTCCATTTCGGAATAAAATGCTGTAAGCGTAAATCCTCATGACCGTAATGTTAAGAATAACGTTAACATGACTCTTTTCTAATTTATTCGAAAATGTGTAAGAAATTGCAACATAGCCGTGTGGTCATACTCGAAGCGCCAAATTATGTAGTAGTTGGGTTTTACAACCCCTTAGGTTCGCAATCGTCTAATTCAAAATCTAAGTTATTGAAATTGAGCAAATTTCTAACGTGACACAAGATCAGATTAACACCGTGTTTAACCTTAGAAGTATCCGTTTATTAATAGAGCGTCTGACAAGAGAAGAATCCACTTTTCTTCCCTCATAAAAATAGCTGAAAGTGGGCTAAGACAAAATGGATAATTGATTTAGCCTCCACGATAACAATTCCATATTACCTAACAGTTATATTAAGACATTACACAAAAACATCACCCTATATAGCTGTCTACCGCGGCCTTATACGCACATAGTATGGGTAGCATAAGTACACCGTTTCATCATTAGCAGTCATGAAATTACTTTATAAGCATAGTAGACTGTACAACTTCTTAATGCTACCGTACTCAATTACTACTGTAATTAGCTGAAACTATTACAGCGTCATAGGAAAATGAAAGTTATGAGAGTTATATGTAATATGATGCTTTTCCCGATCTGTAATGAAACTTGTTCTACCAACTATAATTGGTGTGTAGATCATACAAGTAATTTTATAATAGCAGATTTTATTACTGGCTCTCTACCGATTGAGATGCTACGTAATAGTACAACAAGCTCTGATAGACAAGGAAAATTTCTTATAATAGCAGATCTTAGAAAAGAAAGACTAAGAACAACAATAACTGAAAAACGTAGCTGCTTATCTAACTTCGTTACAACATAACGATTACGAACAACTTAACACTTTGAGAACTTAGTATGAGAATAAAATTCTATCATTACTACAGTTTTCTACGAAACTTAAGCCAGTGCATTCTTTACGCCAATAACATGATCATATTCCAACTTGTTATTACAAATCTATGATGTTGACAACCTACACAGTAACACTATCATCATCATCACAAACACTTATTACAAATACTAAATTTTTACGGTAACATCGAAGGAATGATCAAATTATTAATAAAAGATTTCACTTACAAAGTAATTTCATTGGCGAATATCGATTATGTGAAATTTATGTAAGTATGTGCACTTAGAGGGTCATAAACCATATAGTATGGAATTAATTACATTGCTATTAGCAAATTGCACAGCGATTTCATTGGCGAATATCAATTATGTAAATTTTTTCCACTCATAAATACGGACATGTGGAGGGCCATTGGTCATGTAACATACAACTTAACTATATTACTGCTGGCAAGTTTGAATGTAAATCTTTAAAGGTTAAAGATCAATCATGAGATTGTGCAATCGTTAAAATGACAGGTATTTGATAGTATTGATTAGTTTACTAAGATATGATTTGTAATTGCTCTTCGATTGATGTAGTTAACTGATGGTAATTTCATATATGTTAATAGAACTGTAGTGAAGCCCCAAATAAGCTTAAGACTAAGATTATAGAATAATGCGACAATAGATAAATTGTGCGCTAGGCTGTAAGACTGCATACGTGTCTAATTATAGAAGATGTTTAAAGTACGTATTGTAGTAAATTATATTGAAATGCTTATATTAAGAATCAGAGATAATAATAGATAGCGTTAATTATGTTAGTATTGTGAGATTTGTATTGTGATGCTTTAATCAGAAGCGCGATAGTAAATTTAGATATGATCTTGTAACTTAATTTATGAGATCTGATTGTGTTTGAAAGAAAATCATTGTGTCACTAATTGTATATAAATTGTGAATATTGCTATGATAATTCATACCGTCCAGAGATAGTCCTATTGAAGCTAGATAGCTCTTGGTACTTGTAAGATGAACCTAATCTATGTAATAAAGTGAAATTTACAAGAAACTGTAGTTCTATTGATTTTTTAAAAGACACTTTATCACAAGAACATAATCTGGTTTAGTCGATAATAGTGTACCACGGAAATAGCGGTATGGCTAGAAACTAGTCATAAAAGGCACAGCCGATCTACCATTTTGTAGTCGTGGTGCTATTCGCCACACAAGAGAATTTCGAGTCGGTATAATAGGATTGACCAAAACTTGTTCATTTGATATTGCATCAGGAAAATTAAATTTTCCACAGCGCATTTTGGCGATTGAAAGATTCACAATTGTACGGACACTACCATATCCAATAAATGGAATACTACATTTACTGCTAGAATATCCTCGAATATTGATATAGTCAACCTCAAGATAATCCCAATCACTTCTAGAAGTAAGGAAATGCCTACATGCACAAAATTGTACCTTAATATAATCTTGACGATTTGCTAATCCTTTCCCCTTTGGCTATCAAAGTTACACGTTGTACGGAAATGAGTCGATGATGAAGCACTTTTCAATGTAGTCATTCTAGCTTTAGAAAGTCGATAATTTGATCAATTGGGCATACGTTCATCGGACGGGACATTATAGTAAAAGCTCTAACGAAGTGAAGAGCTTTTTGCGTGGTTAGTCGACAGCGATCCTATAAGAGTCTACGCAAATCTGGGATCTGATCGAAAATCACAAAAAGCGATATGGTTTACTTGTAGAATCATAAAGTGTATAATATCTATTTTGAGGGGCGCGAATTATAGTCCTAATAGCGGTACATGTTATCGGTTTCGCTTTAATTACCTTACAAACTAATAATATAAAGAATTGTTACAATATCGGATTTATACTACGAGCTCTATTTTAAAATCCGAGCTAAACTACTCACCGCCAATTTCAATGCAGGTATTATAGCTATCAAGATCAGATAAATAAGTTTATACAAAGTCCACTGAGCCATATTTGAATTAACATGGAGATACACTTTTACCTGGAAGATGATTGGTAGAAAACTATCAGCAAGGAACTTTGAATTATTGAGTGTAAATATCCGGGGTTTTTAATCTACTGACTCTTTTATATTCTCGTGAAATCGATCCGATTTATTTGAAGAATGTAGTCAGCATATTAAGTATATCAATCACAGATGAGCATAAAAAAATTTATATTTATGAAAGAAATCTGGCTTGCATTCTGTTTGTGGAACTTTGAAGCAATATTTCTTCGAATTTTACTTTATTATTTTCGTTTAAGTAATACAGATAAAGAATATTGATTTAGGATCAAATTGAGTATCCCAGGTATATTCTCCTGCATGTCTTGGACTTCGAGCGAAAGTATAAACTTCTCTAGTACCAGTATTTCAGAAACCTAATTCATAATCCAACCTCTTGTCTACGTTGAAAAGTCAAGATGAAGTTAAGATAACCATTAAATGTAAAAGCTTAAATATCCGATGTCAATGTTGCTAAACATTAACGATATATTGTTTCGCGCTATCACCCATTAAAAGAAAATTCATAGCTAGATTCTCTTACTATATATGAATCCCTTCCTAGAGATAGGTAGCTGATTCAGTACGTATCAATATTTAGCTATCTACAGAAACTTCAGAATGATGACTAGCTTATGTAATGGATTGAAAATTTACGTTCTACTTGCAACTTTGATCGAATACATTAGTCAAATAGATTTACTTGATACTAATAGCGGGGTTTGGCTTTAGATAAAAATATTCGATATATAGAATAAATTTTGATGCCAGATAAGATTTGCTTTATTTAATTAGTTTATTTGCATTCTAAATACTCTAATATGGCTAAGCAGCATACTTCATATTTGCTATATTTTAATCTAATTTCGCTTTGTTAACAAATCAGTAATTCTGTGCTATATTAGTAACCTCTAATCCTATGACACCTGCATATTTGAGAAGCATTTATATAACAATATTATGCATTATTTAGAACATTCTTCCTTCAAAAACTACTTTAAACCGGGCTTTCATATATCACTTAATAACCAGATACCAGTACAGAGTTTAGATTATTGCTGGCCTTACAGCGGATTTCAGTATCGACCTCCAATCCGCCAATTCGTAGTTGCTGCATCCTTTATAGCACAGCCGAATAAAGCATCGTAAAAATCATAGCTTTCGAAAACAGCTTCGGTATTTGCCTTCTGTACTATAGTTTGCACTTGGTCGCATTTTACTTTCAGCTGAGCAGGATTTATTAATGAATAAAAATTAAGAGCGCCAATATATAATGGAATGCTAGAGTGGCTACATGATTTTCCTCGAAGATTTAAACACCTGACTTTAGCGCAATGCGATTCTTCACTTAGTATCTTTCTATTCTAATCATGGATTTGAGTATAGCAAATGAGCATAGCAAGTTTCAAATTATGTGATATACGCGTATATACTTTATCGTTTTAATTAAAAGTTTCTATATCAATAAATTTTTAAGCCAAGAAATTAAAAGAGTTAAAGACTTGTGTCTGACAGGTCTATCAAATGGTAATACTATCTGTTAAATGAGCACATTATCGTAAATCGTCAGCAAAGCGACGGGAGTTTGCACTAGTAACTTACAGTAAGAACTACGGTAGTTATTATTTTGTTACAGTAAATTATGCTGTACTGTAGTAAGAGTTCTTATACGGTAACTAATGTTAATTGATTATAGTGTTATGTCTTGTAACGCTTGTGATGAATATTCTGAAGATATTCAACTATAGATGATACTATGAATAATTCTGCATATGACCATACTGTAATCTAATTATCTAGAATCGTTCAGTACATGTCTAAGATTATGAATAATTTCTGTATTAATTTAGCTATACAATATGAACTAAATTTTCATGAACTGTTGTGACTAATGATAGCAGCTACCGAAGGATATTTAAGCTCGGTAGATAGCTGAATAAAAGAGAGTCCTATAGCTGTTTAAGGTAGAAGTAAAGGCGTCTTAATTCTTGTGAGATAGTTCAGGAATACTGAATCCCGGAGACTACAGTAATTTAGAGATTTGTCTTACCTTATCTTTGTCACGAAGCTGGCTTGTGACAACTTGATAAAAGTAATGAATTAGATTGTATCTCAATTAATATATTTACGTATTATGGTCATCATTTTAAAACAGTAGATATTTTAGTAATATATTTATCGTAGCATTGTTAAGTAGATAAAAGGTTATTAAAATGTAGTCGAAATTACAATATGAGCACTATTAAGTTCCAGAAGTCTATAAACTGATTCAATTTAGTGCTTATATTGTCGGCTAAAGATCATAATAAATGTCCTTCCTAATGAACCGTTTTAATGGATTGCTTAGTATCCAAGTAAATCTGGACTCTGATTAAAATCATAAAGAATAAGATAGGATAAAGCTATCGAATTATGGGTGATTGATGTATGTCCTATAATACAATACACACTAAGTCTGAGCCTAAAATAGATAGATGGTGCTGTTCTAGGTTAGACTTCCTAGTTCGTCATATAAAAAATGTTATTTTAACGGCATTAATTTGTGTGCTTGTATGCTATAGGGGAACAACTTAATGATGCTCTTTCAACCTTGCCATTCGTTATATAGAAATTGAAACCAAAAATAGGTGCAAATTTCACTTATACATTGATAAGAAATGATGCATGTAAGACTTCAGTTCTTGAACTGGCAACCATTAATTTACTCCATAAAATTGAAGTTTCTAATGTCTAACTAATTAATTAATGTAGCTTATAGATCGTTGTACATAAAATTTTTAATTGAGATTTCAAAGTAGAACCTCATGGTAACTACAACTAAACGATAGATATTGCACTGCTATATTATCACAATCGCACATTATAGAGTTATTGTAGTTTGACTATGCATTTACAGCTGCCTTCGATTTATATTTTAAGCGATGTCTTAACTAAACGGAAAAGAATTCAGTCTTAATCCTTTTTGTGAATCTTTGCAGATCAATGTGAGTTGCATTACTAAGATACTAAAGGAATTTACTTAATAGCCGGTTCGCTAGGTTTTTTAGGTGTTTTTCGTGATAGAACCTATTGTACTTCTGCAGATGAAGATCTATCGATTATTTGTAAGACTTTTGTAAACTCTATTTTAATATTCATTATTAATCACGGCATATTTAAAATAGATCTACTTTTTAGTCAAAGTTTTATTTTGATTCTATATTGAAAGGGATTATCAGTTTTAAAATGTATTATATTAATATCTGATGATGACGTATAGTCTTGCATATGCAAGTTGCTATTTCTCCATATAAAATAAATATTTATAACTAAGTAATATTATTAAAGCAAAGTTACGTACATTCGACGTCATATTCTAAACAAGAAAATTAAGTATAGTGCTACTTAAAATTGTTCTAAATTAACTTATTAGTCATTAGAAGAGCTTAAAATTATAAGCCATACTAGTAATCATACGGTATATAAGAAAAATTGTCAATAATTAAATAAAGCAGTCAATTAAATATTTACGTATGCGTTTAGTTTACTAGAATTACTTGTATTATCCACATCTTGTTATCTCGGATTCACAAAGTAAGTATGGATTTCATCATTTACTATTCTTGATGTTATCGGTTCATAATATTCCCATTCAAACTTTTCAAAATTCTAACTACAAAGCTGATTTCTACCTGCTCTACAGCAGATGTATGAATATAAATGTTATTTTATTAAACTGATGCTACGAACGTGATTGCATTTATTTAGGGGAGGTATTATCAAAGTTCAAGTTTATTATGTTTATTATCTTTAAGTCGTGCAATATAATTACAAATATTTACAATATAGCGCACTCGGTAATAAAAATTTTAGGGTTTGGTCTTTCCTTTAGCACCATGCTATGCATTTACAATATTTAATTTGTTTTATAGATAATATTTTTATGGCCTTGATCACCAATCTCCGATAATATATAACAAAAAAGGATTACTGCCTTTTATATATTCATCGGATGATACTATAGTAATTACAGATAGTTTTAACAGGATTAATTAAAATCCCTTCTTATCTTAATAGATCTAAGTAGAAGGCAACAGTATTGGATCTCCAATTTTGGCCGTACTTGATCGCTATCTCAATACTGTCGATATTAGGCATAGATATATCGTCGTTATAAATTTTAATTATTAAAATTTTAATTATTATACAACTTAAAAGTTCTTTATGCTATCAAATCAATATTGGAAACAACCTGTTTTTCTTGAGTTCTAATTTACCATAAAATATTAATGTAATGAGCTCAGCTAATTGCAGCAGTACAGTATGTGTCTAATAGTAATAACACGAGACTATTACACGGTCACTACAATCGGATATAAAATATACCTGCGTCAGTTTTTACCAGATTACTTCTATAGATGTATCATATACACCCTTTTTAAAAGTCATCGCTATTTTTACCCTGATGTTTTAAATTCCAATTATAATTATTGTTTGCATTGAAATTTATTTAAACAAATTTTCTGATGAAATTATTTGCAAATTTAGGCGGTCTTAGTGATGTTTTGAATAGCAATATTGTTCAGGTGACTAGGTAGGCGGTTGCATTCTAATTTGAAAGAATTCATAACTTATTTTAATCTCTGCCATCAAGGTCCCTGCTAAGAAATTTTATATTTTGTATAGGTTACTGTTTTGTCAATTCAGCGAAAATTCTAGTTTATCATAGCTTTTAATGAAGCTGTTATGAAACTTTTAACAGGTGTTAGACTTATCGTGATTTTTTTCCGCTTTGCTGCCATTACTAAGAAATCATAAGGAACATTTGTATTGCTTTTACCTGCGTAATTTTCGTATTCATTTTTCCGAAAGCTTCACCTTATTGCGTAGACTGTTTATAAAAAACTATGCTTCTACCTCACATTCCGCGGATAGTATATTTAAGGAATAATAAATTTCCAGTAATTTCATCAGGATATCTCTTTTTAAAGGCAATTGGTCTCTCATTCACGGAACAGTATGTGCTAGAAAATACGGTCCATTATATACAATTATTAGAAAGGATCATCATATGTAGTGCATATATGTCTTGTATTAGTATTTTAAACTAATCATAAAGGACTGTAAGCTACTTATAAGTAGCCATTGAAGTAGCACTGTAGTAGCTAACTATATTCTATGCGTTATCTTTGCATTTTAAACTAATCGTACAATACTGTAAACTACTTCCCGTGTGCGTTTATTTAGTATTGTAGCTGCTAATTGTAGTCAAACAGGTATATTACTATTTTAAACTATTCGTAAAGTGCCGTAAACTAATTATTTGCTCGTTCTAACGTAGTGCTACAATAGCTAATTGCAGTCTATGCGTTGTACAGTATCAGTTTTTTGGACTAATTATCAAGTCTTGTAAGCTACTTTTCTAGATATGATAATATAGCATTGTAAAAAATAGCTAATTGTAGTCCAGTTGTGTCTTGTAGAGATTGATGCAGTTGTTCAGGTATATAGCAGTTTGCCACATTAACAAAGTCACTACTAATTTTTTAAAGTACTTATACGGGTATGGCATGATATGCTATCTTTAAAATGTAAAGTTGGAAGGCTTACTGTGTCACCATACAGTTGTTATATACTCTAAACAGCAACTAACACATATCTGGAACCAACTCATACGGCGTAATACTAAGCTATAGCTGTGATATTTAGATTGTAAAGCGAACGAAACAGTAGGCAATAGAAAATCGTAGCACTATAATAAAAATTATCATCTTGACATAATGTACGGCACTCAAATAAGCTAACGAACTCTACTTACGGTAGAGAGTATCGAAACAGCACGTCACTGATAAACACTACAGTACTCGTATATTATTAAAATTAAGTAAGCTGCTATAGAAAATTTTAATGATTAAATATGACGATATTACTGTTATGATGCTAAGTACATACCTGATTTCTTCATAGTATTTAAGCTACGTAGTACTAAAATAAGTAAGTAAGTAAACTCCTCTTGATGATAATGGAGTACTGTAACAGTCACTAAAACCGGACATCATGCTATATGAATTGAGCCAGCTATTAGTAGTATGCCTCTAGTAGTATAGCTTTATTATTGTATATTTAAATGAGCACTATTTATTATTCAGTACTGTAATACTTACTCTTAGCCATACTGTCCACCATAATGTAATTAAGTAAGTACTGTATAACACTTATAGAGAGTTTCCGCAAGCACAGTTTACAGTATATCTTTGGCTATTTCTAAATCTGCAAAGAACCTTACATTTGTCACTGCAAATCTTTATTGGTACCATTATACCCGTATATCCAAACACTTTACAAAATCAACTTCAAAATGCCATATTAAAATTATTTGATAAGCTACAACTTGTGGGATCTATGCGTAGCACATTACTATGGTAGCTAGCACGATAGCTAGCAAATGGGATAAACTATTGTGGCACAGTTCACTGCTTGTATAAATGCGCTCTCTTTCATTATACCATTGCATGCACAGCCACCACACAGTATATATCTTGAAGATGCTTTAATATTATGTAGGATAGAGGTTTATAACATACTAATTTCTAGCTAAACTCTAATAATTATATTATAATTGATATCCCGTGTACGGATATCGCTGAATGGAGCTGAGTTAGGTTGTAGTGTTATTTTCCCTTAGTTGATTAACATAACGAACTGATTGTATCTACGATTAGTAAGTAACATAAATAATAAATTGGATCACTTACATTACATTAAAGCGGCATACGGAGATTTACTGTAATATTTGTACTGCACAGTGTACTATTCTTAAAATATTACCATCAGCTATGAAAATTAAGTCGTAGACTAGTTAAGGTTCAATTTTGTGATTGCACTAATATCAAACTAAGCGGTAAAATATTTATGCTGCGCAAGTCTAGTCATTGCAGTTAACATAGACTGATATTTTACTGTATTCGATTAGTTATAATATCTAGCGAAAATGCTATATACATGATCGGAAACGCAATAAGTCTAACTATTTGCGGTCCATATGATACGTAGTTGCAGTATTTACATTTCTTCCCTGTCATCTAAATTTATGCTTATATTAGAAAATAAACGTTTTAGAATAAAAAATTTATTCTTCGGATAACTTTAATCATTAATTATAGTAAAAATGCCATTAAATATTTTAATTGGTCGTACTCTGAATTAAAATATTCATAGAATTGCAAAAATAAAAATACAAGCAGTTTCACAACGTAGTGGTTCACTGATATCCATATTGAAATTAAAGTTTGTCATTACTGATATATATGAACCAAAATAGTTGAATTAGCCAGAAGCAAATACTCCTTTAGATATAGTCGTATCAAAATAGATACCTATTTTCCTTAAGATTCCTGGTACTTATTTTTTGGTGATTTACAGGTTTGCATTTAGGGTAAAAGATCTTACCATACACATTAAAATTACTTTCACCTTTTTGGTGCAGTCAAGTTTAATTTAGATTTAAATTTTCTTTTTTCATGCTTCATATCATTGGATATCTAGTAATTATCCTGTGATGCTAATTACCTACTGATAAAAATTACTGTCATGGCTATAACTTACATAGCAGTTAAAGTACCTCTGATTATAGTAAATACAGGTATTTTTGCAGAATCTAAAGTTCAAATATTTAAAAATATTTTTAATTTCACTTAAATCGGTAATTAATTTCTATCCGATACTTTGGGTTCAGATAGCGATCAGAAAAGTGAAACCACTCTACCAGTCTAAAGTCTTTTATAATTTTAATAAATTGTTACACATGAGCCTTATAAACAGCTCCTCTTCCCACGAAGCGAATTTAACAGCCACAATGTCGCTGCTGCTGTGCTATTAGTTTGGAGCTGAATAGCGTAAAGATATTTTTGTAATAAGAGTATGAGTGCAAGATGACAAGATGACGAGAATTAAACCATAACAACTATAAATTTATAAAAGATTTATTAAGTTAATGTAGCATTAGCAAGTTTTAATTATGTAGGAGAAAAGAACGATTTACGAGCAACTTTCTCAGATTTCAAGAGATAATTCGAGGCACTACCTAAGGCCCAAAATTAAAAAAATTGGCAATGCTGAATTGGTTATTCATTAAAGAATTTTCTAGCCATTAATTTGAACCGAGAACATTTTTAAACTTTGACACAGTATTTTAGTATCAAAAATATAAACTGTTGTCTTACGCAAGGTTAACTAAGAATACATAATTGGAAACTATTCAATTAAAAGGCGTTATGAAATTTGAAGCATTTATGAAAACTTAATTTATAAGCGATCAGACAGAAAGTCCAAGCATTTTTAGATGCAAGGAGATGATTGTATGAGCAAAATGATACCCTTAAGTAATCGTAATGATTTTGTAACCCCTTCTAACTGTTACTATTAAAGTTACACGCTGCACGAAACGAGTCGACGATGGAGCATTTTTTAGAGTCATCATTTTAGGTTTGGAAAGTCGATAACCCGTCCAATTGGGTGAGCACTCACCAGGTGGAACATTATTATAGAAATTCCTACGAAAAGTTGTGCGGCGCGCGTTATCGGTTGATAGCGATTCGATTAGAGTTCACGCAAATCCAAGATCTGAGCGAAAGTCGCAAAATGCCAGATGAGCTTTAGTTGTAGAATCGTAGAGTGTATAATATCCATTCTTTGCCGCAGGATACTCGCTTCTAATTGCAATGCATGTTATTGGTTTCGACTATATTTCCTAAAAGAAAGTATCGTATATAATTGTAACAGAAGACGATCTTACTTTCGGGAGAAGTGACCATGTAGCAGCTAGTTATGATTCATGTATTTACCTTTAAACTTGTTAGTGACAGTATTACCAACACTATCAGTTAGCTTGAGACCATGTATTTAATCATTCTTGCTAATATCTGATCAAATAAATGATAAGAACTCAACTGTATGCAAACTAAAAGTGCCTAAGAATAGCAACTGACAGGAGTAAATCCAAACTTCACGGGTAAGGTCTGCAGACTCTGTACTCTTTATATCTATTCGTATTGCTGCTATAATGAATTCAAAGGAATTCAGCGAAAATTGAAATATGTCAATCATTGATAGAGTATAAATAAAATTTTCATTGCAAATAGTAATAAAGTTGGCAATATCGTAAATAAGAATGAAATGTTGAAATAATGACTCATTAGATGACCGCTTCATATTTCTGTTTAGAATGTTCAATGATATTAAACTATGAAAGTCAGTTTCCTACTATAAAATTAATATTAAAAATGGGGTTTGTCAAAAGTCATTTCTAGCGCTAACGTCGAACACATATATCTCTAGCAATCTATAGATATGACCGCACTAAAATTACGAGCTTTTTGAAAGTGATGTGAATACAAACATTTAGTTGCTTATACGAGTTTAAATCAGTCGCTATAAATTACTAGGTCTGGACTCGCTAATAATTGCGCCGACAGTCAGGTTGCAATTTTGATGATCTTATAATATAGAGTAAACTAACACAGCAATATGAACGATGTTAATAAAGTACGCCACGCTTGCTTCATGGGCTGGCAATTATCATATCGGTGAATTTTATTCCAGTAAATCTCTAGGATGTATTAAAAGTCTTTACGATAACATTTAAATTTTAAAAGCGATGTATAATTCTCGCGGCGTAGATAGGTTTACTCGGCTATATTACAAGAGTTATGAGATTCTACGAAATAATAATTATAATCCTATTTATGACACAGTAATCCAGATGATGTACTTTATAAATAATTGTTATATATAGCTTCAAGCCTTAACATTGTCGAGATTTTGTTGCTAGACATTAAAGTATACAAATCTATAACTGCGAGTATGCATGTTGAGAAATTTAGGTAAATAAGACTTGGAGACGTACCGCGAAAATTTTTTAAATTGGCATCTGCATACATACATACATATATGCAGATACATAATTTGAAGGTCTAATATTCATAAACCAAATGAAATACTGCAATCGATAGTTTGTTTGCCTAAATTAAATACGGCGGAAATTTTTTAAACTTGCATTTGCCTACATACATATAACCTCATAATTTGATAGTCTAATATTAATAAACCAAATGAAAGCCTGCAATCGTTATTTCATTTGACTAAGATGGTCAGAGTGCTGCACATATGCTTTACAGCTAAAATATTATTCAGTGATATCTGATTCTTGTAATTTATGAGTTCTATCCCCTTTTGTCGCGTAGTGCTTTACTTCATGCTATTATCACACTCCCACAATGTACAGCTACCATAATTTAATTAGCTGAGACCACCTGCTCAGAATATAGTTTTGCTGAATTTAAATTAATAAGGTTATTTCGTTTGAAGTAAATATTATGAGAAATAAGCTTTTACATCAAGCTAGATGGCGTACACTTGTGTAAAGGCAGTATGATGAAATACTTAGTGGCTTACGTGATTATATATTAGCGTAAATTATGGTATTGTTTGCTTAATTAACGTAGACATTAGATCAGCGATTACTGTGCTATAGTACCTGGGAAGATAAGGGTAGTTAACAGTAGTATTAAAAAGGTTAGTTATCGTTAAATATGACGGTCTGTTGTGGTATATTCGATTATTGTAAAAGTACATGTAGATACTATTGCCTAGTGAGCTAATTACGGTAGGAATTGAATGTAGATTGTAAAGCATATATTAACTCATATTCGCTTAGTAATTTAAAATAATTTAAATTATTACATAGGCTTTTAACTAAAATTAAGAAATATACATAAATTATTCTAATTTATGTTTCGGAATGCTGTCTGCTTTTATTTGCTAACTCAATTATAATTCTGAAAGTTGGTTTTGCTGTAACGCGCATCTTTGTGTCAAAGTACTCCATACAGATTTACTTCGGCTTCTCAATTTAGCAGTTGAAAATGACTAAGGTAAACGGTGTTCAATTTGCGATTTAGTCTAAATATTTGATGTTTCAACCCATTTATTTCAGATAAAGTATTTGCTCAGAAGACCAGATTTATAAGCTGTGTTATTATACTATAACAATGAAGACTGATATGATATATGCCGTTAATGCGATAGCATATGGTTTAAGGTCGATAAAATAACTGCAGCAACAGTTTTAATTACAGCATGATGGTAACTACTGGTATAAATTTCTGTTTTACTGCGAGTGCCTATTTTCGTCTTAAATCGCGGTCGGAATTTTGTTCAAAACTTTAATCAATTGTATTTTATTGTATAACTTACCATAAAGTAGCAGTCAGTAAATTAACGCCAATCGCTGTTAGATCCTGCATGTTTAATGCATACGAACATTGAATAGCTATAGTAGTATACAGTACATCACTAACAATACTATAATAATTATGCGATGAATAAATAGATTTCACATCTTTTCGGTATTGGTTTCGTTTTTGATAAAATATTAAATTTATTCTTGCTTACAAATATTGAACTGCCTATATCTTCCATTCTTACAGCTACTTGCGATCAATGACTATTTATTGTAACTTATTGTGACGGAGTACAGACTCCGTCAATTAATTGTAGTGTTAGTTTTAGTAATTAGTAATTAAGATTTTATTAATTGTTAATAACCTTTATTAATTAGGTATTAGATAATTATAACGTTGTTATACTTGTTGTAAACTCTGTGCAGAGTAGTGTATTTACAGAGGTGACAACCAATATTCACACATAGTAATTTCTGTTACTTTGTGCCGAGCCTTTGATTGTTAATTGGCTCTTAATTAGTTTGTAACTCATTAGTGTTGTTTACGCCGTCTGTCATACTAAACCATATAGACAGTCGGCTATACAAAAGCTATATATTTTTAGAGTTATTTATCTAAGCTGTGCACCGAGTGCAACCGAGCTAGGGTATATAAAGCCCGGTGCTCTCATTAGCTATAGAGTTGACGATTGTCCGTGTAGTGTACGCGTGTAGTTAGAGTAGTCTTGGATGTCAAGACTACCTTGGTTTAATAAACTATTTCCAAAGGCCTAAGTCTAGTCTACACTTAGCCCGTTGGGGCATACTTGGCTGTTGTAGCCTTAGTATTCGTACAGATCGAAAGACCCAGGTTTCCTTGTCGTGGGCTGAACGTGACACTTATAGGTTCATGATGATGTCTTGACGTAATTTCCTCTGACTTGTTCTATTAGGTTGATAAATTATATTACATATATCATAATTTGTATACTTATATCAATTTATTCTCCATGACCTGCTGTAGCCTCAAATTATGCTAGAAATCGCATGAAACCTATAGTAAATTTTCATGTTTATTGAGCAGGAAGCAAGAATAATATTCATGCGAAAGCTGACTAGCAATCGTAGTTATCAACTGAAATTCTATGACTTTTTTCCCATTTTCCTAATTTCACTGTGTAATGTTGAAGTTCCATCTTTTTAACATTAAATATCCTGGAGAAATATTATAAAAGAGGCTTAATTAGAGAGCACCTTGGACTGATTTTGGTTAATGTACGAGGGCTCGTCTTGATGTTTATAAATTTTTAATCTAAAATTACTTACATCGAAACTTTAGGTACATTGGAGACCTACGTCAGACCGTATGTGAATTTTTAATCACTGTAACAGAGACTGATCTAATTATGGTATTAATAAGAAAAGATTTTTACAAAAATTTGCTATTTTTACCTATATCTATTTTCTTGAAAGATTTGATAACCTGCATTGCTACGATGAATGAGTGAACATAGGTACACGAATATATCACTGAGATTCTAGATTTACTAAATCATTATTTATAATTAGTATAGCTACGCTATGGATAATAATAAATATGAATAATTGATCTAAAATATTATAGAATTATAAGTTTATTATTCACTATATATACTTCCGATTCCTTTGTGACAAAATTCTTTATTTACATGATTTGCGTACCGCACATCATAAAGTGTTTAATCTTTCAAGATAATTTTTCAAAGTTATTTATTAGCCATACAAGAAAAAATTGAAGAAAATTAACATTACAATTAATTTTCTGCTTGAATTTGCATAATTCTATGTTGACAATATAGATGATATTGATTGTTTGCGTTATCAGATATATTTTTAAGATTAAATCATCAATAATGTGGTTAAAGGAGTAAATACACGTGCATGGTTATTACGAATAATCATTATATGTAGACAAAGAATCAATCGAAGTAACCTCCACCAATCCACCAATTTGTTGTTGACGTACTATTTGCAGTACAAGAGAATTTTATATTGACGTTGTGATAAAATCCGAAGGCATCTTCATTTGTAATCATTTCAGGGACAGTAAATCTTGCACATGAAGATTTGGATGTTGGGAGATGTATAAATAAATGATAGGCATTCGAGCTATAAAATGGAATACTACATTTAGTACATGAATGGCCCCGAACATTAATATAATCTACGATAGCGCAAGTCCAGACATTTCTGGTACTCAGAAGGTAATTATATGCACATAGTGAAACTCTTAGGTAATCGTCACGATTCTGTAATCCTTTCTGGCTTTGGCCGTTGAAGTTACACGTAGCGCGAAAATGAGTTGACGATGCAGAGCTCTTTATTGCTGTCATTTTGGATTTTGAAAGGCGATAGCCTGTCCAATTAGGTGTACATTCATTTGACGGAACATTAAAACTAAAACTTTTACGAAATTTCGAACTACGTGCGCTTGTTGTTGAAAGTGATTCAATTAGTGTCCATGCAAATCCAGGATCCGATTGAAAATCACAAAAGGCTATATAGGGTTTATTTGTTGAATCATAGAGTGTAAAATATCCATTCTCCGTGATACGATATTTGCTTCTTATGGCGACGCATGTTGTCGGCTTCGATGAAATTTCCTAAAAGTATAGATAAGGATTGTAATCATAATGCTTTGATTTAAGTAAAATTACATCATAAATAATTAATATAATATAATCAAATATACTCAAATACCTCTAGTTTTGCCAGTGGCAGCATCATTAATAACATTAGGTAAATGGAGACGATTTTTTTAGTCATTCTTACAAATAGTTGCATAAGAAACGCCTTAGGGACTAGAAAATAAATGCGTAAGGGTACGTAAACAGATAACTTCCAAAGAGCAAAAATGTTGAGCTAAATTTAAGATCTTGATCCTTTTATATGCTCGTAGTGCTGTTATAAATTCAGGTAAACTTGTAAGAATAACAAGCATGCCAATCAATGATAAAATACAGTATAAATAAATTATTTTACTTCAATCAATTTCAAAGTAATAACATGAATAGTGAGGATTCAAAGTTGAGATAGTGACTCATTTCAGTAACCGTGCAAAAAGTTTTTGTTCAAATAATATGCATATCATTATTGCAGACTTCGAAGATAAGATTTATATTAGGTACTTGAGTGGATTTAGTGCTCAAATTGGTATAAAATCTACGATTTGTAATGAATTATTTCTAACAACTGCTAAACTGATCGAAATATGCGTGCAGACTAAAGATTACTGGAATCTTTCCGGACTTAATGTCAATTAGTTAATTGGGTATCATTTTCCGCATTGCACCTGTAAATATGCCGATAATACAGAAACAGCTAATCTATTTTCGATCATGCTTAGCAATTACAAATCATTAGTCTGCAATTTTATTAAATAACAATACTACATTTCCCTGGCTACACGTATCCAACCGGGTAGCGATTCTGGTAAATTATGTCAATTATCTGTCCTACCAATACTTTTCATCAGCTAACATTTTCTGTTCATGATTTCTAAACAGTAGAAATATCTGTCATATTATAGAAAAATTGTTTGTTTTAATAAATAAATCTTAATGTTTAATGGTCAGTTACTAGTACATATATAGTAATATAATTTAGTAAGTGTTGCTGTACAGATTCTGTTAGTACTGTAGTTTATTATAAGAAATTTTTAGGCATTAATTGTCTGAACTCTGGAATAAGTGTTATTTTGATGACGAAATCTTTAAAATTATTCTAGAAATATTATTGGTTAATAATGTCGATATATTTTTGGTACCACCAATAACTCTATGTAGCTTTCGAGAGGTGGAGTAATTTTTTGGACTGAAAGTGGGTTTATTTTCAGTATATTGACCGTTATCGAAGACTAACTGATCTATAATCTATGTAGATTACAATATCTCTAGAAGGTAACTCTATTTATCAACTAGACGAAGCAGATATTTGAAGCTAATTTTTAAAATGTAATAAATCCTAGTTATTAAATAAAATTAAGCATGTTATCTCTAAATTTTAACGTCGTTGCTTATAGTAGAAATCTTAGGCTAATTTTATACTTATCTCAATCTAGCTAGAGCTAGTATATCAATTTGGAAAGAGTAAAGTACGAGTACGATGAATTTGATCTTTTTTAATTAGAACTGTTCAAATCTTTCCTGAAGCTTGAAGATAATGAGTAGAAAATATCATTTGGTACTTTCTATAAGCTTGCAAAGTTTTAACGATTTTTTTAAAGAATATGACTAGTTTATCAATTAGGCCAAGAATAGATAAAATAACGGTCACTTACACGTATGAATAAATACTCTCGGCTTGTCCCTAGATTCCTCAAATTTGGAAATTTATAATTGCATAGCAACTTAAACATATCAATTTACACATAATGTTTTATGTTTTTGGAGAGAAGATAGCAAAGTTAGATGGCTTGGGCACCGTAAATCTACCCTGTACTCGCAGTTGTTTTGAATACTGCATTTCGATTTTAAGGCATTAAATTTGAGTTCAATAGTCTGTTATATTTAGATTGACCTAGCGTAACTTGTAGATTAAAATATGAAACCACTTTATTTACTTAGGTTACAGATCAAAAACGAATAAATACATTGGTTGAAACGGTTAAAAAAATAATTTATTGTTACCAAAAGCTATTTCGAAAGAAAATTACAGATTACTTTTCCCGATACCTAATAAGATTAACATAAGTTATTTTATTATTTTTATGCGGTAGGGAAGCCGCCGTATATGCTAGCTTTTTAAACTGAATGATAAGCATTTCAATGTTAATTAACTAAATGCTATTTTGGTGCACAAGTTATAAAATCAATTATAAGGATATTTTATATTAATCGCTCCGGAGTAGGACTAGATTTATTACGGTCACCTTGTATAGCAACTGAAATTCTATAAAGTAATTCGAGATATGAGAAAAGTTATATATTGAAGGCCTTTTACGTATTAAAGCATTTAAAGAGGACAGTTAAACCAATTTAGTTATTTAGTCGTACTTTTTTTTCGATTCTATCTAGTATATATCTTCTTTCTAACTTGTGCAAAGCCTGAAGTAAGCTACAAAATTAATAAAATTTTTTTGCCTTACTTATCAATTTCTTTGGTTTATTTATATCAAGGATTGATAAGATCATCAAAAGATGAGAATGCATAAGATATATTATTAGCGATAACTCATGGCTATATGAAATATCGCCAAAGCGCTGAGATTGCCTTTCCAATATAATTACTTTCTCGTATATAATTATTACCGGTTAGCTGTTGCTAGCTTTTTTGTAGCAGAGGTGCTAAGAAACTAGTATTTAGCTTAAGCGACTGAATCTAGAAACCCATGTTAAAATGCTGGCACTGTATTCTATCATATTATTCTAAACATATACCGTCCGTAAAAAATATGTAGAAAATACCAAGTATACGATAAAAGCAATTAGGTTGGTAAAGATTGCTTAATTTAGTTAATAAAACAAGTATATACCGCAAAGTTAAATGTTAAAATGACCTATAGTGTAAGACTTTATGGAAATAATAAAGCCTAAAGAGAGCATGCCAGTTTACTAATAGCAACTCAAATTGCTACTATATTCGAAGAGTAGTGTTTAATATCTACTATATGAACATTATAGATTATAAAAATTTATGCAATAACTTTAAATTCAAAACTGTCGTATGTCAAAGAGATGGTACAACCAATGAAATAGAAATATAATCAATCTGATCTATTTGTATAAAATTCGTATTAGTACTGTTATGTAATTAAACCGAAGCATCGTTTTAAAGTTGTATAATGAAACAAATTCATCGTCGTATAATACGTAATAACTATCTAAATATCAGAAATATTTAGCTCTGATAACCTTTTGTAGAAATGTCACGATACGTATGGATAGCAAACCGCGAACAATGAGTATTAATCTAGGCAATTTTTATAGCTGTAATTTTATTACTTTGATGTTCTAATTCATAATTACAGACTGTAAAGCAAGCAATTGATGAATTTAAAGTCTTATTTACTTGCATGCAACGTAGAGTTGAACAGGCGGAACGAGTTGTCTTATTAGTTTTTAATATATGAATAAAAGTATTTAATAGTGCCATACTTTATGGAAACAGCAAAGCTTTAAAGCGGCATGAAGATAGTTGCGAATCAATTAATTTAAACTACTTCTCAATAAATCCTTTTATAGCTTACTAGATTTACTGATAGTGGCTTTAAGAACTTTTATACTCGAAAGAGTATTATCAATGTCCACTATCACAACTTTTGCAAGTTATTTAAATTTATATCACAGCGATAAATGCAAACAGCTACATTTCAAGGAGTAGCTAGAATTAAACAGGACGTATGGAACGAATTGCAATCGATTTGATCTATTTTTTAATTTTTTTTATGAATCAGCGTATTATTCAAAGGCTACATAGGCGTTCTGTTAGTATTGTTATGTAAATAAACCAAAGCCTCATTTTAAAGATGCCAATAATATAAATTTATTTTAGCATAATGTTACGATGCGTAAGCTCGTCCTAATTATAATTATTGAGTAATATTAAATATTGCTTGTGTGGATTGACGTTTTGTTAATTGTCATTTCTTCATATAACTTGTTTAATCTTTGATTAATATGATAATGCACTGTTAATTCCTTTTTAGTTCGTTAGTCGGTTAGATAGTCAACTAGTTTTCAATTGATATTTAATTGTGAAGACTATAATCTTGGGTGCCAAGATTCCTTCAGTAATAAATGATAGTAAATCTCTGACTATCTCGTCTACATCATCTGTGACGCTATAATTATACCATAGTATTCGGTTGTCGGAACTGAATTAGTTGGTGATATAGCTAATCTCGCCTCTTTAAGTTAGTAAGTGGCGTTCTCCGCAAGGATTGGCGTGTGTAGACTACTTTGTCACTAGTGGTGTGTGACACATAAATACGATGTATGACAGTTACTTAAGTATAAAACTTATGGAAAATCACTTTGTCCTACTATACTTTTATAACACGTACGCAAATAATTTTTTTTATTTAATTAAGGTGGGGAATATTTCATATAGATTCAAGTAGCCGATGACATAGATACGAGTTGTAATTTGGCGCTAAATAATAGATCTCCTTTTTATTCTTTATATTTAAGCAATTAGCTATTAGTATAAATTCAGGATGAAATTTCAGGTACTTTATCATAGTCAGAGCGAGATATTTTGCTTCTATTAACAGTTGACTTGAGTATTAGAGCAACACAAAATCTATTAATTTTAAGCTTCGTTGCAGCCATCACAGTCACGATAGGAAAGTTAGTTCGTAATTGAGGTTGATGTATTGCATGAATCAAAACTACCTTTATATATTCAATTTAACCCAGCGGGGCCATCTAAGTCAATTGAACTACAGAAATAAAGAAATATTTTAATTATATATCTCGACATAAGTCTAAAAAACTGACTCATAGTTTTCATAATCATATTAGTAATAGCAAACTGAGTGAAGTAATCCTTACACATTATAGTTTAGCATGTTGAAGATACTACTTTTTCTTGTTCTTGCAGCTATATTACCTTTGGTAGAGCTAGTTGTAAGTTAGATATTTCTCGTTTCAATCTCATATTATATCAAGCTCGCGAAAATGTTATTATACTCTATATGATCTGGATTGAAAATCCGTTTAGTAGCTATTCAGATTTTGAATCTGAGCCACCTTTCGTTTGGACGTTAATAGAATCGCTATCATTTAAGAATTATAAGGATGTAACGTATCATAGAGGATTTCCTGTGGATGCCCCATTTAGTGAATGCAATTCATCGTGGGCCTTATTTCGCTTAAGTGCTGCTAAAATGAGTTCTATTATAGCTGCATATGGATCAGTACATTTTCCCGCAATATGCAATTTTAATCCAAATATAGGAACAAGATTAAAAAATCGTCGTGATTATTCAAGATAATCAGCTTGTAAGAAGCGTAATACTCTTGGCAATCAGTGGAATCAGTACATTGAAGTAGGCTATATCAAGAAAAGTTCATGCGTAAGGTGCAAGATACCATTCTATAGCTCTTCAGATGCTCATGTCCATCTGTATGTCACTGTAGTACCAAACCATTGCGTCACTTTCAAAGTTAATGGCATTACCCATCATGAAGACGTTTTCGGTCATTACGGAGCTCGTCCGTCTGGCTTCTCTTGCCTAGCCAATTACAATTCAACTACTAATTGGTAGATTGATGGCATTTACGTTGAATGAATTTTGGTCGGCTTGAGTTATTTTTCTGCATGATGCGAAATCTTAATCATTTTAAGACGCTTATATTTAAGCAATTTGACTGTCTCAAAGAACTTCTAGTTCTGATCCATTTAAATTATTGTAATTTAAGATACAGTGCAAATATGTCATAATTGATTGTAAATTCGATATTTACAGTTTATTACGGTAATAAATCTGTCTTCACTGCTATCACTTACAGTACATGTATGATATATGAAATTATGGAGAATTTATCCTACATTTTTACGGCTAGTGGAAAGAACTAAAACGTTAGATGTGGCGCTTGAATTTACATTGATATATTGGCCATTTCCATGATAATGTATAAATTTATGATCATATCAATTTGTATCATAAAAATATTTGTACCATACCGTAGCATAATAGACATTTTCTTAGTATCCAACTAGTGCATTTCCTCGCTCGTGATATTTCGTGTAACTAGTTTACTGATCACCATACTTCAGTCTATGTTATGCAGTCTATGCTGCAATAATTGCATAGCGAAATGCAATCGCGGCAGATCGAATGATCCCCGATTTGGTTTTATTAACAAATCTAAATCAGAAAATTTAGGAAGCTGTAGCAGAACAGAAATCTTTGGATTGTTACTTTATAATCTTCACATCTGCTTAAGTAATCGATGTGTGAGAAGAAAAAGATGATATTATGTGATAGGTAGCTATTATTGGCAAGATTACTTTAATTAGCTTATTTGGTAGCTATCACGGTAATACCTGGATCAATGAAACGGACTGCTCAAATGATTTTGTTGCATATTTTGGATATATTGGTAATAGAGCATGACGGCGATGCAATGATACTGCTACATTAATATAAATATGAATGTAAAACAACGTTGAAACCAATATCGTAGCGGGTATAAATGGATCCATAGAGATTGACTCTTTCTGTAAACAGTTTATGACTTCAGATTATATGATGTTTTAGTTAACTTCTCTGCGAATTCAGTATGTATTGTATTCTAAATGCCGACATTAGTCGATATGATTAACTAAGATATTTTTTATAAAATAGCTGCATATGCAACATGGTTATATGTAAAATTAACTGTAGCTAGAGTAATTGCCCGTTCTAACATTTCTCTTTCTTATTAAATAATAACTCTAATTTGACCGCGATCAGTTAACCCTAAGAAGATCAAATAGTGTATTATTTCATTCATGTGTGTGGCAGTCAAGCTCATGATGGAGAGTTAAATATTAAAAAAAACTGTACCTCTAAGAAATAAGAAAGCGAGAGCATTAGGATTATTTAATCCATTACGTATTGCTATAAAATTGGTTTCCCTTACACCTAGAAAGTGATCTAATGATATAACAATATTAAATCATAATTTTATAATAGAAATAATTTTCTCCTTTCAATCATTACAACTCGAAAAGTGGTTGGACTATTATTTATGAATCAATACAGCTACAAGTTTTCTAACGTAAAAAATGACCGGCATTGATCAATTATGACCTTTGTCTTCGTTTATTTCACTTTGTACTAGTACAGTAGGGAATCCTGTTAAGCTTATGTGAGTGAGGCTCAAAATATTCCATTCTCAATCAAATTTATTGTTGCAGAATATTAGCAGGCGCTAAATTGAGGCTGGTTCGAGATCGAAATCAAAATAATAATTATTTCTTTTCGGCTTGATACCATTCAATAGAATGTTTAAGATTTACGTAAAGAATTTAGCACCAGATATAGACTACAATATTACAGGATATAAATAGCTACGTCAGTACAGTTTTTCCATCATTTTCTTTCGGGTACAAGATCCAGTAAATCACACTTCTCAATAATACGGGTATATTTCCTAGAAATAACTTCTTGCTCGCTATCGTCTTGTTACTCATTGTTTAACTTACAAAATGTCCAAATTCATTGCACTTGTTCTCGTCATTGCGACTTTTCTACCCAATGGAATGTCATCGGTATAGCTAATTATTTAACTTATCTTTTTTAACCATTACGCTATCGATAGAACTATACTAAAAATTCCATTGCTACTTCGATATATAATCAATACGAAATGATATTGTTGTCTCATAATAGGTTATCAAACATCACCCCAAATCGTGTTATGAAGTCAAAGAGTATCTTCAAGCGACTGAAAATGGATATTACAACTTATTCGATAGCTTAAGCAGTCCTTATACGACATATTGTGATTTCGAATCAGAACCACCGTTCGTATGGACATTAATAGAGTCATTTTCTTTAGAAGAAGGTCAAAAAACAATTAATCGAAAAGGCTTTGTTGAAAATCATCCAGTTGGAGAATGTCATCTGTCATGGGCAGCATTTCGACTATCCAAAATCAGAATGGATACGGTTTTTGGCTCGTATGGATCAACACATTATCGTGCAACGTGTAATTTTAATGTTGTTAATGGAACAGGATTAGTAAATCGTGTCGATTACATGCGTGGAGAGTTTTGTCATAATACGTATATATTTAAGTCTTATGGTGCATATCTATGCCGTGTCGTTGATTATGTGAATATACGTGGACACGTCTGTCGCAAGTGTACATTGCCATTTTATGCTACAACAACCTACCATAATCATATCGATCTTACCTATTCGGCTTCTCACTGTAGCAAATTCGCTGTTCCAGATGCGATTACGAATGAAGATGTTTTCGGCCAATATTCTAATTCTAATCCCTTATTTTCGTGTGTAGCTAATAAAAACTCTACGACCAATTGGTGGATCGGTGGAGCTTATGTTGCAGAAGCATTTTAGAATTCTAGTATTTTGAAGACATGTATCCTGATCATCAGGGATGAAGGCCAACTTTACTGCATTTTACTCTAATTTAACTTTTGATCAATAATTATACTTGTAATGCAATATTAGATAGTGGTGTTAAATATTTTAGTACTAGCAGTATTTCTTAGGATATGACGTAAAAATCTTTCTGGAACAGTTTTTGAAAAGAAATCGACAAGTATAGCAGGGCACGATTTCTGGTAGATAAATGATCAATTTTACGATAACTAATTGTAGTTATGTATAATTGCGCTGAGATTCTGAGTAGAAACTATATTACAAGCATACTCATATTTTTTTCGATATATCCTACGTTTGCTATTGTAATCATTTTAGTTGCTCTGCACGTTAATATGCCATCATAGACTACAGGTATTTTCTTTTCTTGCTTATGCTACGAATTTAATAAATTTTTTTTTTATCTTATTTGACAACTTGAAACAATATCACCTTAATAAATCAAATGTCAATAGATCTATTGAAACCAGAAAGGAAATGATAATAAATAGGGAGTAAATCCGTTATTCGTTACTAAATCGCATGATAAAGTGACATATTTTAGTCAGCTGCAGTTCTCTTAGCTACTGCTTCCGATAGTTTAATTGAAGGAGATTAGCATATTTTGTGCCTCAAATTTATTGCTTTGAAACCGGTTTAAGTGATGTGGATAAAGGTACTCGTATACTCGTAAATAAATTTCAGAGCAAATGGTTTTAAGTAAAATCATTTCAAAGCTCACCAACACATTACAGTAACTGCAAGCGATTCAACTCCACTCCTCTAGATCAAGAGTAAAATATGTTTTTAAAATGATGTTGTAATTTAAGGTTTTAGCGCATGTACTGCACTACCTTACTGGAGGGGCTTTATCATGTAATCAAGAATCGAAAAGGCATGAAACCGAGGTAAAGGCTAATTCATCTAAATTTGTTGCATATACAACAACGTTCTTTTATCACCATGGATGATTATAAAAATTTGCTTAGTAATGATAAAATTATTTCCGTAGAGTATGAATAAGAGTAAAGCCAATATGGAAGTCCTATTATATAATCGATATGATGTATTTTGTTCCAAAACAGGACTATGAGTCCACTTTGTATACACAGCAATTAATCATCTCTCTAGATGCTTTCTAACCACTGCGTGAAGATAATCAGTAATAGTTTAGATCCAAATTCAAAACGAGGCTAAGGGTAAGTATATCTCTTCAAGGTCATTATAACTATTGTTCTCATTTAAGTAGGACCACCTACTTGAGATCAGCCTATAGAGAAGTTTTTAATTGTATTTTCTGCAAGTTTTTCAGTACACATCTCAGTAAATAATGTTAATCAATCTTTCGCTAATCGGGTAGTAATTATTAAACTACATAAATTACTGCTTCGAAAAATATCTATTAATTCGTGAACCGACTATCACTTTCTGCTTATGAATGTCGTATAAGTATCTTATTCCTTCAAAGTATAGATGACTTTGCAAGTCAGTCCATTTTTTTCTACCTAAATATTTGATGTTTTGTCAAGACCAGGCAACCTTTAAAGCGTTAACTAGTTATTAATAATTAATAATAGTACGATAACGTGCTTATAATTTAGGCAATCCTTTAACATGACTTCTACAGCATCTTTTGCGATAATAGCTATAGTGGTTGTGCCCGTAATCCTATCATCGGTAAGTTCAATCTTCAAATTTTTTGTTCTATTAACGATAGTTTACAATCATAAGGATATGTGAAAAAGTAAAGTCTTATAACTATAATAATTTGAATTAATTTACACTAATAGGTATACTACAAGCCTCAATCCTGTTCTGAAGTCAAGCAATATCTAAAGCCTTCTGAGAGCGGTTACTTTACGTTATATGATTCTGGTGGCAACTCATTTAAAAGCTTCTGTGATTTTCAGCCGAAACACTGGTTTACTTGGACTTTTCTTGAATCGTTAATAATAAAGATTGGCCAATATCAAGAGGTCGAGCCGATATGCATGATGCTGTATCATTAAATTTTACCTAAAGTGCACATAATTCACAAGGAGGGATGACAGAGGGTTTTCGCGTCTAATTTTCTCTCGTTTTGTGGGAGAGATCAACGAAAATCTAAAATAATTCCTATTAATTACCAATGTAAAGTTCAGATTACATTCATTCTTTTTCTATGGTTAAAATTATAATGAAATTATTATTACATATCGCCTCAAATTGGTACATGCATACTCAGTAATGTAACTTGATAATACCTAATAACTATTTTATATTAAAAATTATTGCATTATTTGCCTTAATCTTCGTCTTACGATGGTCCGTTATACAGTAAATTAAACTTTTCTTCTGTAGTGAAGTCTCACCATTTCATCTCCGTAATTCTAATAAAACAATGTTACATACTTTGATTGACGAGCAATACATCAGTTTGACGGGTAACTACTTCTGACGAAACAGAACTGATTACTTTGCGCAGTAAAAGATAACTTAACTTTGTAATAAACTATAATAAAATCTGCTATTTGAGACTATACGTACTCTGTATACTAGAATGATTATAAGCATAGGCCTAGTTTGCAAATTCTATTTTTTTCACAGCATAGCCAGAAAAGAATTCAATAATATGAAATAAACCCTTAAAATTAGTACTACTTTACGTCGTAAGAAGGTAAACATTGATGCAGGAGGAAGAAAAGGGAGATGAAGTCGTATTAAAACGGTCATCACAAAGCCTCTCTAATCTTGATAAAGAAGTAATCATCAATTGAATTTATGGTAATATAAGTAATTTACTAAGGTGCAAAATTTGTAACGAGGTTTGCTATAAGATGTTGTTAATGAGTTTAGCCGCTCTAGAACGCAAAGGAAACTGGAGTGCATAGAACATTTGAATTAACTTTAAATTCATGCTAACCCTGTATCAAATTTTACATTAAGTTATGCACCTCAGTAAATCTTATGCAAGATGCTTCAACTCATGTAGTAAAAATGGGGATAATATGTACGGTAACGAAAGAGCAAAGACAGAGGAAATTATAATTATTAACATTACTACTATAATCAGCACGACTAGAAGTTTCCACTTTGGACAACTAGTATGAAATCGTCTGCGCAAATAATTTTATCACATTGCATCTGGACCTTACTTTATAGCAGCAAATTATTGCGTCTGAACTACGGCATCTTATGAGTTTACATTCAATGTATCATAAAAAAGTTGTTGATGCCTAACTAGCAGCCCTGATATGATTAGCTCGAACTTGTGGCTCATCTTCTGCCATTTAATGTCAACGGTTTAATAAATGCAAGGCTCAAGTAATTACTCATTATTAGAGCATTTAAAGTATTCGAAAGACAGCCTCTTGCGGAGATGACTTCACTGTTTATCAAAGTGAGGTAGACTACATGCCGTAATTCTCGGGCGTAGAAATCTTTATTCTTTTAATTGTTGTATTATATCCAATGGCATTGGTATCTCAAATTGAGGCTAACAACAAAAGGAATTAATACAGTGATCTACCTATTCATCAACTCTAGATGTTTGCAGTCATCAAGTACCGTACTATCAGAAATAATAAAATTTTTAAGTATAAATTTGAACAACATCAAAATATGCCAGTATTCTGCAGAAATTTTGTATTTCGAGAGCAACTTTTTGAATAGCTCAACTGAACACTCTTAACTACTCATTAAATTCAGGATGGCAAAAACCTCACATCTTCTTCTTGCAGTCGTGGCTCTACTACCATTTGTTATATCTAAAGTAAGTTTCAATAGTCCTCCTATCTTCAATTCCGAGATTCTGCACTAATTGCGACTTCAATAATTTGAGTTTTATTTATAAAATATTTACCGGTATATCCACTTCTGTAGATGCATCATAAACCTTAATCGTGCTATAAAGTCAAGCAATACCTTAATCCTACAGAAAGCGGGTTTTTTACTTTATACGATGTTAACAATAACCCATTCCGAAGCTTTTGCGATTTCGAATCAGAATCACCTTTCGTCTGGACATTAATCGAATCTTTAACATTGGAAAACGCTCAAAAAGCGCCTTTTCGTAAAAGCTTCGAGCTTAATCTTCCATTAGGCAAATGTAACACATCAATGTCTCTATTTCGTTTAACATCAGCTCATAGAAGCTCAATTTTAGGTGCGTACGGATCGAAACACTATCGTTCGACCTGCAATTTTGATATTGATATGGGAACTGGCTTAGCTAATCGTCGTGATTATTTAAGATTTTCCGCATGTAAAGGCCTTTATATTCTTACCACTAACAGTGCTCGTTGTGTAGAAGTAGATTATATCAACGTTAGAGGGCAATCATGTAGAAAATGCAGCGTACCATTTTACAGTTCTACATCACAGCATCTTCACATCGATCTCATTGTGGCTAGTACCTACTGTAGAAAATTTGTTGTTACTGACCATATTGCAAATGAAGACGTTTTCGGTCACTATAGCAATCTTAATCCTACATTTTCTTGCGCCACAAATAAAAATTCAACTACTGCTTGGTGGATAGGAGGAGCATTCATCGAATGAACTTTTCTCGTACCGTATTTGTCAGCACATGTTCGCGTCTCCGTTGATTGTTTCTACAAGATTTTCGATTATTTGCTATGAATATTAGATCTATTCTAGCACCATTTTAGCGTATTTAAATCAGATGTTATAACCACAATTCAACTTCGTATCATTATGGTAGATCTCTACTATTATTAACATGTAATAGATCGCACTTGATCATGTAAGATAGCTGATAATGACTTCATGTGTGTTCTCTTTATCTTGCATCTCCTACCGAGATACCAATTAGCAAATTTTAGCCTTATAATAAGGCTTATTTATTTTAAAGTCAATTCTGTACATAAGTTAAACGATTAACCTTCCTAATATGAAAGGATATGAGTAATAAGTATGCATATGATTATGCTTAAGCAGGTCAAATAAATACGAAGGCGAAAAGATGCATTTTACTTAGCGATCCTTGTCAGCACCTATAAAAGTAGGTTTCGCCGCGGCCCTTTACATCTTAAAACTTCCTTTTTAATAATTTGACTATAAATGCGCATTATCGATATCGCTGATAGAAGTAATATTACAATGGACGAAAAATTCAAATAAAACTACCAACTTCTGAATCCCAACGCAAGGAAATTAGGGGAAAGCACAGTTTATTATAATAACTATCTAAAAATTCTATTAATTGTACATGATAAATTACAAAAAGGGCAGAATTGCTGCCTTAACCAATCAAATTATCAACGTAAAATACGATTTACTGACGAATTAGGTAAATTATTTACTTCACCTTCTCTATCTTGAACTACTAAGCTATTGAACTAGGCCATCTTTTATTTGCCACATAGAGCAGTAGTTAGATTACTATCTTACAGTACCGTTCTAAAGTAATCCTAATCAAACTAGCAATTGAACGCATATGATAAACAAATTATACCCTAGATTCCCGAAAGACTAAATTAATAAAAATTAACCGTAATTTAACTACAACAAGGATTTCCTACAGTATACGAAAGGTAACTATAATAAAGCATTATAAAAGATCATCAATCTTAAATTAGAATCCTGATTAGAACTTTCAGGTTTTCAGTGTATTTCGTTATAAAATAATGTCATTTCTGGTGTAACTTCTAGTCAAGTTAGCTGCTAATTTTAAGATTGCAACTTGATTGCTGTATTATCTAAATATATGGCCAAATTTACAATCTTACATTGTGCAACTCTTAGCAAAATTAAGTTAACGAATGCTATTAAATTCTAGTCAGAACAAAGTGGTCATGTTTACGATATATTAAAACACTAAGTAGAATCTGCCATAATTAAATCAAATTAAATTACTTTTTAAGTCACAATACTTACTGAAATTAAATAAACTTGAAGAATTCTAAAAATTAACCTTCATTACGTAGATTTTACTAAATTATCAATTAAAATACAGTATACTACATGATGTTGTATGGCTACATTTAGGACTACTGGTACCGATATGAAAATTATCTTACTTTACAGCTTACACTTATAGCCATGTAGCAGCCTACAACTGTTAATGCTTTAGATTGAAAATTATTTACTAAATACAAGCAGACACTGTTCTTCTCAGCAAGAGGCTTAAAGATGTTGATGAACGCATCTCATCGGTTGCTTGTACCTCTTAATAACTTTTATCTTAAATACTTTAAGATTCGATCGATTTTTTTCAGAATAAATTGCGATATACTGTATGTGAATGAAGTTTCGTCTAATATTAATACTAGTAGTTCGTATTAGTCATGTTTGAGTTGTGGCAATGAATAAGTGGAAGAATAAAATCAGTATCGTCTCTAATATCAATTCAATCATAATACGGCTCGGTACTGCATCGGGAAGCAATAATTAACAACAATTATCTTAATATAGCTGTTGTGTTAAGAGCCTCAAATCATTTCTTTCCTAGGAGCAATGTCAAAATATCCATAGCACATATCGTAAGAATGATTGTTGAGCTACAACAATTGCCTTCATAGCTATTTTATTAAGAGCCTCAAAATCATTTCTCCTACGAAAAAATGTCATAATATCCATCGTACACATAATAGGAATAATTGCTACACTGTGTATGATCAGCTCAATATCACTTCTTGTTCATTTACTAGCACAGAGAACTCGAAATAAGATGGAATAATTTTGCATAACAATGGAAGTAGAGCCAAGAAATGAATAATATGCATCCAATAGAATTTCCGCTACCATTACCAGAATTCATTTACTATATTCTGGCTGATTAGTTGAATATCAAGCAAGTAACCAGGAAGCGGATTTCTAAAATTTTGGAATAAGGAAAGTTGCAATTTTCTCGTTAATTAAAAGATGTAACATTTATTAGGTACGATATCGATACAGTTTTAAGCAGAGGGGCTCAAATCTTTAATTTGAAATTTTAGAATAGACTCCCATACTGCAATTTATCTCGTATTACAAAGGATTGACTAAGATTGTGTTTATTAAATGACATCAACAAATTTCCCGTTTTCAAATCACTGATTATGGGAACGAGGCTATGTTGATTTTATAATTGACAGCTAATCATTGAATCGCTCTTCGATGTCACCTCTACGCACATGATTTCTATAGGCTCCATTTCCACTTTTTACTTTATAATCAGTTATTGTGAATGAATGTATCGAAGGTAAATAATTTCAATATCTAATTAATAGTCTTACAAGAGTCGAAAGAATATAGACTGATAGCGAGGACACCATTGTTCCCTAACGTAAATATTTCCCCTTATTCATGAGTGTCAAATATATTCTATTCACTAAAGCATTACAGTTAGAATCACTTATAAGTAATAAAACGTTCAGTATATAGCGGTTATAAATCAGAACTACGATTTTGTGACAAAGATCATTCGCTCGAAAATCATCTTTACAAGATTGTAATTGCAGACATGGCAAAACTTTGTTTTCTAATCCTTATGGCGTTTGCCATCGTTCCTGCGGTAATGTCTTCGGTAAGTTTGCCATAATTATATTATCCTATTATTCAAACGAGTGTTTGATTTCTTAAACAAGTTATTTTATTCTATCTTCATCGCACAAAGGTAATCAAGCATAAGCCTAAATCGTGCCATGAAATAAAGGAGTTTATGCAAACAACCGAAAATGGATTCTATAACCTGTTCGATTCTAATCTCAGCCCATATACAACTTATTGCGATTTCGAATCGGAGCCCCCATTCATTTGGACCTTAATTGAATCCGTTACCTTACACGAAGCCCAACAGTTAGAAAACCGAAAATCTTTTTATTATGACCATCCTCTTGCTGAGTGTCATATAAATTGGAATAAATTCCGTTTATCTAAAGTTCGAATACAAAGTATCCAAGGTTCATACGGTACAACGCATTATCGAGTTACTTGCAACTTTAATCCCGTTAATGGAACTGGCTTAACAAACCATCGCGATTACCTTCGAGGTTCTCTCTGTCAATACACGAACTTTTATAGTGCCACCTCAAGTTACTATTGCGTTCGCGTTGATTACATTAACGTTCGAGGAAAACTTTGCCGAAAGTGCAGGGTACCATTTTATGGAGGTAATACAAATCATCAGTTTGTTGATTTGGGAACAGCAGCAACAGCTTGCGATAGATTCGACGTTCCGGATAAAATATCGAGTGAAGATGTATTTGGAAACTACAAAAATGTCAATCCACAGTTCTCTTGCTCCGCCAATTCCAATTCTACAACCAATTGGTGGTTAGGCGGTGCTTTCATTGCAGAACAATTAATATATTAAACTATTTCTTTGATAGCTAGTTTAGTAAACGATCCTTACTTTCTACTTTAGTACTCAACTACTGTCTCGCCGTCTTTATCAAGAGTCCGGTTATTAATTCGATAGAAATTAGACTATTAGAAGTAGTTAATTTTCCTTCTAGCGGACTAGTTTTCATATTGTTGTTTGATAAAAATTTTAGTTTGCAAACGGAAAGGAAGCTGTGCTGTGAAATTGTAACCTTTACATCATTTTTACCGTTACTGTATCCTCCTGTTCGTAATTTTTACGTTAAAATCTCCTGAAAATTCGTTAAATGTTATTGCAGCATAAAATTTAGTAGAAGAGGAATCGATAGATAAGATTTCGACCATTTGAAACCTTAATAAAAATAAAATACGCCAACTTCCTTTAATAATTTTACTCTCATTGTGACTAACTAAAAATGTCTTCATTCAATATTCTCAACTACTATCCTTTTTACTGACCAACGATGCAATAATCTGCGCTAGCATATTAACAAAGATCTATTTGAGTACATAAGGCAATTGTAAGGAAAGTGTTAATCATCTTTCTTTCGTACTTATATCATATTCCTGATTATTGATGCCTTACTAATTCACTTTCTACCGACATACATGATATGATATGTTACAATTTTAATTAGTTCAGGAATGTTCCGATTGTATTGAAATTAGTTACTGATATGTGGCTTACGTATGAATTTCGGCCAACACTTGATAGAAATTTACACACAACTATCGCTATAGTTGTTCCAGTTAGTACTATCAATAAATATGGCAAACTGCCGCTACATTTGATTGCCCTAGGCCGCCGAAACTCTTTCTAAAACTACACACCTACGCCCTTCAACTGCATATGTAGTAATTGGCCAAAAGTTTTGTTACAGTAACCTACACTGTGGCCGTTGTCAATTAATATTAATTTTAGAGCTACACGCGTATTAACCAAAAGTATTTCAATTGAAACCACAAGTGCTTTTGCTCAAGTAATGTACATAGTAACTCTTTAGTCTCAAGCTGAGAAATTACAGTGATACAAGGTCATTTGGCTCTCAAAATCCCTAACGCAACATTATTTTAATCCCGAATTCAACTTTTTTATGCTATTACTATTTCTTGATCAATTTATGATTTGCAACTACGTGCTCATAGAATTCAAATAGCCCGAAAACGAGGCTTTAAAAATAATACCTTTGGCAGTAAACATAATAAGAATGGAATTTGGGCTAATGCTCGAATTGAGATAGTTAATTAAGTACAGAATTAGGTCGACAGCAGCTAAGATTTTTTATCAATTAAAAATATAGAGTATATTTATGCTAGTTTCGCTATCTTACGAACTCACGATCGAATCCTGAAGTTTTACCGAGTTGGATACACTGATTCGATAATTTTGGGATAAATTGAATCAATTTTCAGATGGTACCAGATATTGCATTCTACTGCATTATATTTTTCTCCCAGATTATAATACCACTACAGAGTATTATGTTGAGTTGATACGACTAACCTAACAGATGGTAATTTTGCAGGTGGCGATAACTGTACGCACCATGCTATCAGTTTAGTACCCTAACTACTGGAAATATTAAAAAGATCGTAAATGCTCTACATTAATAGTATAAATAATTATATAATTTAATCTGTCTGGTTTATAGTTGCTAATCAAGTTGCTCGATATTAAATATATATCATGACGAAACCATTTTTGCTTTCTTTACCTCCTTCAGTTTAATACTTCTACAATATTTCAGAAAGTTTGAACGGCCAGAATACGAAGACAATTTTCATGTCGTGTTTATAAATATCTTGATCTTTCGACCATACGAGTATGTTAATAGTATTTTTCTCCTCCCTAGACTACTGCTTTTCAGCTTTCTGACGGCACGATATTTTCAAGATTTATATATGAGAGAACAAACGGATTACAGCGAGTAAAGTCTATTCGCATTTAAGTTGATATACCATGATGTGTTGTGATAGATAAGGCAATGAATTACTAAAACAAGTATATAATACGGTATTACAGCTATACTATTTAAAAACAGTAAATCCTAAATAAAAAGTGATTTCTAGTAAGTCTACTAGGTGAAGTGTATCAAAATCCCTCGTGCCAACATTAACAACTAAGCGTGGAAATACAACGGCTAGCACTGGAATTCATTGTAGAAATCTATTTAAGCTCGTGTGTTTGTAGAATAAATCAGTAGTTGCTCAAGAATGGTGTAAGACTAGTATAGTGAAGAATAGTGTAATATATTTAGTTATCTGTGGAGTTCAGTTAAGAAATCGAGTTCTCGTATATCACTAACATAGAAACTGGAGATACTGGAAGAAGTAGCCCGAGTTATTATAGTTACAAGAGAGATTCTTTACTTAGTTAATTTACGTTTCCTTTGTCATAAGAGAGGGTTGTGACAGTACTCTTTTTACAAATTTATAGAAAATCGGTGAATACTTCTTAAAATTTTAAGGAAGACTACGACTATAGATATATTTGTAGCACTGCTATTTTATCAATTAATGGCTTTATTGACATAAAATATTGCGGAAGTCCATCAAGCGTAAGACAGTGGAAATAAAGTGTGACGGAGGTGCACTGCCTTATGTGCTGGAATCGTCTGCAATACCGGTATCGTTGATGTTTTTTATCGTGATCATGAATAGCAAAGGTTGAAGAATATGCCATAATAGAATTTCAAATATGTTTCATATTCGAATTATGACGGTTATACGGTTTTTTATTGAATGGCCCTTGTACAATAACCATTATTTAAAGTTTTTAAATCAGTGTGTTACTGCAATAATTGCGTCTCACAATAACTATCTTAGTCAAATGGTATTTTTTAAAAGGCTTTCATTACAAGTTAGTGATTTCAGCTAATTACAGTAGTTTAGGGCTAACAACCCGTACACTACAACAAGGTTTTAGAAATAGTAGAGCAATAATTAATTACTACAAGAATCTAGTCTAAAATTGAAAGTATTCCGAGCTCAAAGCGAAGTGAAGTCTCTTCTCCATCGTAGGCTCATCTCTGCAGTTCTTATAAACATTTCGTTAAATCCATTTATGACAACTTGATTCATCTACAATCAGACATGAGTCATCAAACAAAAATACTTTTTTCAAATGGTACATCATTATCTTCTACAGTCTAAAATAATTCTACTTAAGATGTCGCTACTCTTCTATCAACGTCTAACCCCTTTCGTATAATCAAATATGGGTGCATCACTACAGTTACTTATTTCAGGTATGGGCCGCCGATCCACCAATTAGTTGTTGATGCGCTTGTTGCAGTACAAGAAAAGAAAGGATTAACTTTCCAATAGGCACCAAAAACATCTTCACTTTGTACTTGATTAGGAACTTCAAATTTTCCGCAGGACGCTGCCGCCTGCGGAAGATCTATATGTAAATGCCAAATATTACTAGTCCAGAATGGAATGCTGCATTTTCTGCAAGAATGCCCGCGAACATTGATATAATCGACTGTCACACACGCCGCATTAACCTTAACAGCGAAAAAAAAATTAACTGCGCAAAATGATGCCCTTAAGTAATCACGACGATTTTGCAGTCCTTTCACGCTTTGGCTATTAAAGTTACATGTCGCACGGAAATGAGTCGAGGATGGAGCATTTTTTAATGCCACCATTCTAGCTTTCGAAAGTCGATAGCATGACCAATTAGGTGTGCACTCGCTCGATGGAACATTGTAATAAAATCCCGTACTAAATTTAGGGGTTCGTGCATTGGTTGTTGATAGTGATTCTATAAGTGTCCATGCGAATCCAGGATCAGATTGGAAATCGCAAAATGCTAGATAAGGTTTACTGATAGAGTCGTAGAGTGTAAAATATCCATTGCGCGACGTATGGTATAGATTTCTTACGGCAGCGCATGTTATCGGTTTAGGTTTAACTACCTAGTCATTGGTATCAAGAAACACAGTACTTCGTTATAATATCGAGTTATATTCGTATTCAGCTATGCAGATGCATTTCGCTAAGTGTTGTTTTAATTTTAAGGAACTTACCGCTAGTCTTACTGTTGGAAGTAGTACAACAAGGCTTAACCACGTTAATAAGGTACAGTTGGTCATTCTCATCAAATTATCAGTAACCAAGTTGCAATGTCTTGAAGGTAAATAGGTGAAAATTAACTGCAGTATCAATTTGAATCCTTTTATATGTTTGCCTTCTTGTAACGATATGTTTAGAATACTATTAATTTATGAGATATTCCAACATACTGTAGACAGAAGAAAATTTATGCAATTGAATGTAGTTATAAGCCACAATTGATACTAATTGCTGGCATTATTTCTGTACAGAGAATGCTTCTGGAAAATCTTGTGGAAAGAATAATACTCCGCTAATTAAAGGATCTCTAAAGATATTTACATGTCGCTATTAGCTACCTTGAGCTTCCATTAGTAAATACAATAATGTCTTATTTTATAATTTTGAACGAGTAATTGTAAGGCAAACTATATTAGCAACATACCCTTGTATGTGTAACAAACTGAGACTCGAAAGATAAAAAATAAGTATGTTTGTGCAATTTCAGTTCACTTTGTTGTTTCACGGATCTGTATCTCTGTCCTGTTTTTACTTTCGGACTTTTACATTTTCGCAACAGTTTTAAGGGAATGAACAACAGCCTTATTTGTAACCAATTAAATTAAAATATATGTTGTCCTAACAACTACCGGTTGACAGCTATGTCTTTAAAATACTTAAGGAAACTACTTACTCAGTTAATTATTGCTGTACATTTAGATAATTATGTACGACGTTAGAAAATCTGATTTATTGAATATTATAATTTATAGACAATCTCATAGGGCGTATGCTCGTAGTGGTATAAGTAAATTATTATGTACATTATGTCAAACTCTAAGGCAAATACTAAGGAAAAAATAGCGCCACAGTAGTTATTTCTAGGAATCATACAATCAGCATATTGATTTCATTATGGCTATATTTGCTATAGATGTGGCTGTAACGGTAATATTAAATTGTCTCTAGTTGTGTGGAACATGGTGTCAGTTCCTCCTATGTTAGCGCTATATATATATATTGATTATCTATTGGTGGGAATCGGAAAGATGTAGCGGTGTTAATGGGCCTCTTGGCGAGAAGTGCAGGTGGAAGTCCTAGAAGATTGACTATTGGTCGAGGAGCTGAGAAACAAGGTTCGAGGCGATATAAACAAGACGCGGATCATGTTAAAGGGCTTCTATACTGTAGCCGTTACGATATACTATTTTGTATAGGGAAAATTGTGATAGAGTTTTGATGTAAATATTTACATCAAAGATAGATATATAAGGAGGCTAATATAATTGTAGAGGTAGATAGATTCATTCATAAGTTAGCTTGAAGAAGACATAGTAGATATTCTTTTGATATTATATCCGCAGTTTTTAATGCCTGTATTTTAACATCGTAATAAACTTTTTATATTAACCGAGTCTTACTCATTCTTGTGAGTCGATTGTAGTTAATATAGGGAAGTAGTATTACAGTGGCCTTTGAGATACTTCAAGAATGGAGGTTTTAAATCCATTCCTGAGAAAAATAGCAGCAATTTCGAAACTGATCACACGTACTGTACAGGATTGCTGGACTTTGGCCGGGCAATACGCGTATTGGCCAACTTCGGGTTTTGGCCGTAACCTAAATACCTATAACGACTAAGCTAGTGGTTGATTACAGTATAATTTTAATTGCGATGAATTATAGCTAATCGTAAAGCCATTTACTGTTAATAAGAACTGTTTGCTTTTCGAAAGAAATCTTTGTAATATTGTAGACAACTGGATCGCATTCATTCTTCTGTGATAGATATAGTGATTCTGAATTTCATGAATAAGTATCGAAACTATGAGCAAATGTATTTATAGCTTTTTTTGTGTTTCAGCTGCTATATACGTTATCACATAGTCGCATATACAGTACAACGGCAAGGTATAATTGTGACTAAAACTTAACCATATGAAGAGAATCAATAAAAAATAGGTTTGTGCCTGTTAGTACTGTATGGCTCTAATTCATCTTCACATGTAATGCATAGCAATAGCATGTATTTTACGTATCTACTCAAGCACATATACATATGGGCCCTATCACATGAATGTAATCTTTACCTGACGATTTTATAAAACTAATCGGCTATGAAAGCTCTACAGTTTTTGTTGCTACGTTGATTCATTTTCAGTTTTACCTTTCCTTTTTAATTCCTCATCTCCGAAAACAAGTTAAGCAGATCGATCGATTTATACAATGGGAAACATTGATTATTTACATGAGGAGGAGTAGTTTAATTTAGTGGTTTAAGTCTAATTATCGGCTACCTTGTTGGCGTAAATAGATCGGGCTAAATATATCAAGAACTGTCGACAGGCGCTGGTGATTTACTTCGAGCTCAGGGTATCTTACTTTAGATTCTTGTTACTAATTAATTATCGCTCTACTTTTCTAAATTCTTATAGTAAAAGCCATGTTTACTTTTCTATCTTAACTGAGACTATTATTGTAAGAATTAGACTTCTAAACAGATAGGATACTTCGGATACTTTTCTTACAACTATTACAAAGTGTATGTGATTCCTGAAAAATAATTTACGCCAATTTCATAAAGAAAACCCTATTTAGTGTGTGACGGTACAACAACGCTCTGAAAACACGCTTTCTTGAGAATATTTCTAGTTTCGAAACGATAGTAAACTACAATTATCTACTTAAAAAAGTACTTAAGTGGCAATTATTTACTTTTTTCATCTATTAATAATTAGCATTTCTAATAGATTTTTAAAGAAATTTTAAATTCTTGTATATCGTAGTAAGTAGACGAACATAGGAGAATTCCTAAACCTAATATATAGATTCTACTTGATATTTTTATTTTTCATTTTCAAAAGCCACATACTTATACGAAACTTAGTGAAAATGGCTAAATACTCGTACGCTTTACCAATATGTTTGATCCTGATTGCTATACTGCCAATGGCAAGGCAGGCGGTGAGTTACTTGACATATTGAAACATAATACTGTAGTAATACTATTCAATAAGTCATAACGATATATTTATTCTTCATGATGCTGATTAGGCGGTAAAACTGAAGCCAACAACATGCGCAGCCATTACGAGCATCTCGTATCTCGCGAAATGGATATTTTGCAATGTATGATTCTACTTATAAATTCTATATTGCATTTTGCGTCTTTCAATCAGATCCAGGATTTGCATAGACACTTGTAGAATCACTCTCTACTCTCTATGCACGAACGACTAAATTTCGTAAGAGCTTCTATTATAATATCCCAACCAATGAGTGTATGCCAAACTGGTCAAATTATCGACTATCTAAGGCTGGAATGACTACAGTAAAAAATACTCCATCATCAACTCATTTCCGTGCTACGTGTAACTTTGATGATTAAAGCGAGAAAGGATTGAGGAATCGTCGCGACTATCTAAAGGCATCATTTTGCGAATACGATTATTTTTTGATTTCTAAGCTGCTTGGACTTGTGTTCTAGTCGATTATATCAACAATCGCGGATCTTCCTGCAGCAACTGCCGTATTCCTCTCCGAAGTGATATTAATTGGCATTCACATACAGATCCACAGCTCGTTAGAGAGTCTTGTGGAAAGTAGTTTAATGTCTCAGATGCAATAGCTAGCGAAGACGTATTTGGTAGTTGTTATAATTTTAACCCAAGATTTTCTTGTGTCACTAATAGTTCAACAACAAAAAATTGGTGGATTGGTTGTCCTATCACCGAGGTACCCTTTTCTACCGACTAACAGCAATTCCTTAATTTCTAAAATACGTCTTAACTTCGTACCTAGAATTTGAAAACTGTAAATTATCTGAAAATACCTGATTACCTTTTCTTCAGAATATGATAAAACTGTAGCGATATTAACGTTACTATAAAGATAATAAAGCTCGTTGCCAACAGCTCTATTTAAGATTAGCGTAAGATAGAGAAGACCTGGACCCACGCGAAAAATAATAACAAAAAGATAATAAAAGGAAATAAAAAATGAAACACTAAAAATCGGATATATACGCCGCGCGAGCGCAAAGAAATATATATATCGTTTCGACTCTGAAATTTTCTATATATATTTATGCAATAATGTATGCGCGATTCGCGATTGGTCCATTATCTTTTTGTTATTATTTTTCGCGTGGGTCCAGGTCTTCTCTATCTAGCGAAAACAAGGATAAGTGTGATCATTTTATCCGTAGAAAGGCAGTACTGATTTCAGTTCTGTAGGAAATTATTGAACGGTAAATCGTAGAATTCTATTTACATTCTAAGTTTAGCATGCCAATTGATGCAATAAATGCGGTATTCCAAGTAATAATGATAAACACTTAAGCTCTATTTGTTGATTGCTGACTCAATTTCTATTCTTCTTCAGGTAATATCATATCATTTAATTCCCTTATCCATATAGCATAGTAGCTCAAGCTTACAACGACTACCGTTATTTAATATAATATTTCAACACCCTCAATTTTGACTTAATATTAACATATTTTGCATATTGAATACGTGGGCAGCATGGTAGTGTATCATTATCAGCAGTTAATATTCAATTGGGTAAAATACATCAATTGATAACAATTCTCATAAATTAGTCAAGAAATAACGCTGTGACATTCATTAATTAATGCATCATCAATATTATAATTTTGTTGTGTGATGAATCATATGTTGACACCTAGCTACTAATTAACTAATATTTAATGTCATAGAAAGTGTGTTGTGATTCTGGCTATAATAAGTATGTAGACTGGGTTATTAATTAATTACTGTTTTTGCACCAACGAAGTTGGTGAGGATATATAAAGTCTCAAAGTTCTTAATTGAGAGTTAGTTACGTTAGTCGATGACAGATGGTTATCAGTTGCTAGTCGTAATTGTAAGTTGTGCGTTCAATCGGACATTTTAATAAAATAGCTTCTAGAATAAAGTTTTGATCCTTAACGTGAGTAATCTATCGTCTAAGACTCGAATCTAAGTTTGGTTGATTAAAGAGTGCTTAGAGTTAGTTGCTTAGATAGTTAATTCTACTTTAGAGGAAAGAATCCCGTTTAATTCTTGTGTTACAATCTCGGTTGTGACAAACGCTAACTGTATTAAGAAACATCAATCTCCGACTAATTTAGCACATTGATACCATCCGAATTCAAAATTTAGTATCTTATAACTTGATTTCGTATATAGATTAGAAAATCAAGGATATTTTTATTGATCACACCGGCATAATTTGCTATAATTACTACATTGTCTATTTAAAGTACTAATATATTTATGTTTTATAGTAACGAAAAATCTAACGTAAGAGGCTATAAAAAGGATAATAGCTAAAATGTAACGCAGTTAATACGTCCAAGATTGGATTCTATTAATCAAAATTAACAAGTTCTTGTAAGGAATCACATTAATCATTCCGAGTCTATTCGATTCGTATGTTTAGCTTAAATTAGTGCAATAATTCATTGACTATAAGCATTTAGCTTTTAGCTGCACTGACAATACAAAATAGTTTAGTATGAATATAGAAAGGAGAATTTAATCATACGATGAAATAACGCTTAATTTTAACGAAAGGTAATAATTTTAAGCTGTTAATGTGCAAAAATGTGTTGAAAATGCTATAAAACAACAAATATTCAAAGTGTCTGAATCAGTGTGTTAATGTATTTAAGATTATCTAACTCTTACATCAAATATACTGTATTACCGCATCTTATGGTAATTTATCTGTACTTAATACAAACCTTATCCAGGTTGTATTTCACTTATCCAGAACCAGTACTCCTTGCTAATGCTTGAGTATAACAGCCTGCATAAGCCTCTTGGAAAGCCTTCGTAGAAGATCCAATACGATTTTCCATTTGTACAATTTCATTTGAATAATCTTGTAAAAGTTGTTGTTGCCGCGCTATATGATCCCGTAATGCTATAGATCCGTAACGTACGATATTTTATCAGTTTCAGCGACATATAGATGCTAGTACGATAATTTTTTCAAATCTTACCTTGTATAGTTTGTAATTTATTCTGTGCCTCCGTTCTTATCCTGGTAATCATTCCTAATAAGGTACGCACTTGATCCGATGCAGGTTTAACTGCGGTTACGATTTTTGCTCTTCTGGCGGATATGTTTTGATATCTCGCATTAAAATCCGTTAAATCCTGTGAGCAATATTATGTCAACATAAAACGCCATAGTAAAGTAGCAATTAGAACTATCACAAAGATTAACTTAAGAGTACTTTAATGTACAATTTTGTATTGACAATTTAAAATGTGTTTACAAACCTGTCTAGTTATGTTCATTTCACTTTCAGTAGTTGTTGCTGTATCACTAGCCAATTGTGTATAATTTCTTACTGTACTTTCTTCATTTTGCATAATCTCACTTGTTGTATTCATTCCTTGAATATTGGCTATTGCACTATTTGTAGAAGCATTCATCTGCTTAATATTATTATCAATCTAAGAAAATGAAGGCAAGAATATGAAAATGTTAGTAAAGCAATGATTAAAATACATATATTAGAAAATTATGCTCTGGCTGAGTATGAAGAAACTGAACAAGTTCATGTTCATGTCTACTACCAACAGATTTATGAAAGTGATCATTGAATAAAAATTAAATTATTTACTTGATTGACTGTCACGTTTGTTCTCTTGAAGATACCCCAGAGTATAGCTAGGTTATCTGAAGCTCTTGTCTTTTCGATATTATATTGATCTATTCGAGCTTGTAAATCTGCAATCGACACTTCAGCATTATCAATTGCCGCCCTAAAATAAATTATAACGGAAGTATTTTTTTGAATTCAATTAACAGCGTAAATTAAAGTACTGTATAAACATTATAAGAAAGCTTCTGAAGAGAAATATGATGAAATACAGAAGGACGAACCGAATGCCAGCAATTCGAGCACGAATTGCTGATACAAGGCTGACAATAGAAGAAGAATTTTGCTGTCCAGAATTGCCTTCTAGAACTTGCAATGTAGCATTGAGTTGATCAGATAATCTTACAATCTCAGGCAGATTAAGAGCTAATTTAATGTGGGTAATTTCGATGTTAATACGATCAATATTGGAAGCGTTAGGCCATTGCTGATTTAAGAAGGTGGATAGTCGATTAGTTACTCGACTAATATTATTATATGCTCGTGACCAAATCTGTGCCTCGCCGTTCACTTGGACAATAAAATTTAAAATCTCTCTTAATGTTGCGTTGTTACGTTGTGATAAGTCATTTCTAACTCTTAATGCTAAATCCAAATCACGTAACTTATCAACTAAGCTAATGCTAGTATCTCTTGCAATCCTGTTACTTCTTGCAATCAAATCAACTGCTCCATCACAGTTATTAATAGTATTGCCACATAAAGAGCAGCCCATACCGCCACATGTTGTATCACACTGATTCGCTTTTCTTCCGCAGAGAAAGCGATTAATATCTGCCACCATGTTCTGTAGTTTTGATGTTTCATTCTGTAACTTTCTGATACTTTGCCAATCAATTGCTTGACGATCTTGGATATTGGTCAAACGTGGTCGGAGAATGCGTATCTTGATTTCTGCGGCTTTAATTTTATTACCTGCAATTAATGCTCGTTGCCTATACCTTTCAGCAACTTGAGAAGAATAATTTAAACTGGCTAAAGCACCAATTGCCGATGATTCAGATATATTGGTGAATTGGATTCGTATGCTATTAACTTGATCATCTTGATTAGTAAGTGTTGTATTGTCATTTGTTATAGTTGTCCTCATATTCGGTATTTCACGATTAACGGAGCTTAAATTTTGAAAAAGCTGTTGATTTATTTGTTCATATTGCTGTAAATTACTGCTTGCATTTGTTAATGTACGACGTATAGCGTCTAATTTGTCCATCGTTACTCGCTTATTCTTCAAGAAATTTTCAACTGTTGTCATATCGTTCTCCAGTTGTCGTAACCCACCAAAGCCGAATATGAAGCTACCATTAGCAATTAAGTTCTGTGCCCTTTCGACTTCTGTAGAAGCAATGTCATTAAAGTCTGTGATTCTTTTATTCCAATCAAAATAACAAACATGGCATCTTCTACAGCTAGGGAATGTTCCTTGGTATCCATCTGCACACCGATCACATCTGAAACCTCCAGCTGCTGCTATACAATAACACTGACCAGTTTTACGATCACATTCAGTGCTAAGAGAACCCATTTTATTGCAGTTGCAAGCTAATTGAAATTAAAATCATCCATAAATATGAGTACAATTACCAAGTCAGGTATATATTCAAATGCAAACTGCAGTACAGACTATAAATTTTATTTTAAATCCGATTATTAGAGGTTATAATAATTATGCGTTACATGTTAAAATTCTTAGTCAAATTTATGAAAAAATTTATTTTATTGCAGACTAATTCAAAACTTCTTTTTCGATGATAGCGACTACTAAACTCACTTAGTTATTATATTTTGAGCAATACGAATAATGACTTTGGTAAAAACTGACCGTAACATGTAGTCGATGGATTACCCCAAAAGCCATCTTCGCAGTCACAACATTTATCGCCACTGTATCCTTTAATACAACTGCATTTACCAGTAACCTGAAGATAGTTATTTACAATTAGGAGCAAATCGATATCTGAGAAACAAATCGTCATCATTCTACTGGAATAGTTATTATCACCCTACCGCATCACAATTGGCTTGTAAAGAATTATTACGGCAACAACTACATGGTTGGCAACCCTTTCCACTGGTGATATTCCAGAATCCTGTAGCACACTTATCGCATGTTTTACCGATTACATTAGAGCGACAAGTGCATTGTCCCGTTATAGGATCACAGTTTCCATCTACGCTTCCATATTCGTTGCATTGGCAGGCTGATTGGTTACCGGAATTTAAACAGAAGTTATTTTAGGTAATTCGATAATTTTGTAAGGTTACAATTCCATACCTATGAAATAAAGCCCACTACCACTTAATTTAATTACTCACGTCGACATGTTCGAGTTAATGCCTTTCCATAGTAGCCAGGTCGGCACTGGCTACAGCTGGGACCACCGGTATTGTATAAACATTTCAAGCACTCTCCGGTTTGATTATGGCAGCTACCTGGTTCGTTAACATTAATATTGTTGTTACATTGACATGGTAGACATCTGCCGCCAACGCTTGTAGGATTTCCATAGTATCCTGGTGCACATAGTTCACAGTTATTTCCTGTATAGCCAGTTGTACAATTTTCGCATACAATCGTAGTTCGACTTTGTGTCGATCGGTAATAGCAAGTAGAACTGAACTGATTGCCACTAGAGCCACCTAATTGGTTTATAACACCAGACGCATTAATTTACTATATGCTAATAGTCGATATAAAGATATAATTTTTAATATGATAATAAAGAATGCATTACAGAGTTAAATCAAATAATTTCTATTTGTATACCTGGGCATTCGCATCTTACACAGTCATTAGGTGTTCCAGTTGTTGCTGTTCCCACAAAACCTGTTCTACATTGATTACAAGTAGGCCCAGCAGTATTATGTAAGCAATTTAAGCAAGTTCCGTTTCGTTGATCGCAAGATGCAGAGTGTCCATAGCATTCACATCGTTGACAATTTGGAAATCCATAATAAAAATACTGGCAACGTGCACAATTTAAGCCGACAATATTGCGTTTGCAATTACATTGGCCGGTGTTAGCATCACAAGATTCAAAATTAGTGGAGCCTTGACGATCACATTTACATTCTATAATTATTAGAAGATACAATGAACATTATTTTTGTTAGTGAAAGGTATTAAATGCTCGTTAAAGGCACGATAATGATCTAAATTTCTTTTAAATTAGCTTGAATGCAAAAGATTATATCTCTATGTAAAATTTGGTGCTGCAATTCATAAGGTGCAACCTCGACATCCGTCAGGTAGACCAAAGCCGTAGGCTCCAGGTAAACATTTATCACATCGACGACCGAATATATTCTTCTTACATCTGCACTGGCCACCAACTTTATCGCATGCAGTGCCGGAAATGGTACCAGTTGGATTGCAGTCACAAACTTTAATAGGATGAAGATGTATATCGAATATTTTAGTTACCTATATTTCTTATAGACTGTATTTTGACTATGTGATGCAATAGCTATAATTCCAAATTTGATATTGTAAGCCTACCTAAGCCGCCGTCGTTAAGAATATTAGACACGGTAAACATTACTTCTTTGCAAGTTTCCGATAAGTCACTAACATTGTAGGGCTTATATAATAATTCTGAGCAATATTCAGCTTCTGCAGAGGCAAGTGTTTTTACCAGCGTTGTGGATAACTCTACTGATGCAAGCGAAGTCAATGAAGGCCAGAGCACAATCTATCAATGGCATAAAATGAAGGTACGTATAGCTAAATAATCTCATAATTCTTCAAGTACGATAGTCTAACTTCATTCTTAAATTCAAGTAAATTTAATAGATTCACAATTTATTCAACAGTTGTTTAAATTACAAACCGAATCTAACTTCAAAGGCACGTCAACTCTTTCGTTATTGATATATTGAATTTCAGTTATATAATTCTTATCACGACCGAAGCAAATAGGTATGGTAATATATGCACCGTCCACCGATGTGTTTTGAAATTTTAGGGGAGATGAAGGAATATCGCAATTGATAGGTACACCACTTGGAGGTCGTTTTATGTCGACCGTTATAGTAAAATTATTTAATCCCTGTGTGTATTACGTTTGATAGAATATTAATTTACGATCTAGCAGAATGTTTCTAAAGATTCATTGCAACTTTACGCAGGTACTAAATGCTCACTTCTAGTTCAAATATAGCTCAATAACTTACTGGTGTAGGCTCAAAGCGGACCAACAGACTATACATGAATGTATAGGAGACGGAAATTACAATCCGAACAATTCCATTTGTTTGTATTATCCGATATCCAGTCCCAGAGTATAATTTATACGGATAATCGTAGAAATGATTAATTGTTTGAACAGTACTGGCCTAGGGTATTGAATTAAAGATCAATGAGAAGGCTTGATTAAAACGTTACTATCTGATCCAAATAAATTAGACAATCAGATATCCTAAGGCAGGTTCTAATCTTAATTTCTTTACTTACCCCTCTAACATCTAAGACATTTTGTTCTTCAGCTTCAAATCTGATTGAATCCATCAGAGAATAGTAGTGATTGGCGGTAACTTGATTACACCTTGGGCTTACAAGATTCTTTCTACATGGACAAAGTCCAGTACTGTCATTACAAGAAAGACTATAAGATCCTGTAGGATGGCATAAACAAGGTCGGCATTGAACAGATGGAGATGTCAAACCCCAGTAAGTATCCTAGATGACAGAATAGATTTTAAATACTTAATCTGGTAGCTGCAACGGGAAGTAAATTCTAAGTACTGTAATGCTATAATCCTGGACTCAATCTCTTAAAAAACATTTCTTCATAAATTCACCTTGCATCTTTCGCATCTTCTTCCATCAACATTTAATTCACAACTACATTGGCCAGAGTTAACATCGCAGACAGTATTATCTACGGTACCATCATTATAGCAATTGCAAGCTAAATAATAAAAGATTTTGATATTAAAAGATGTCAATGCATTTTTATTCTGATCAGAATCAAATTATTCATCTTAACGTGCTGTACATACGCAAACATCCCAAAGGATTGGTATCGTTTAGACCATAATAGCTACTCTTGCAAGAATCACACCTATTGCCCATTACATTGCTTTTGCATTGACAAGTTCCAGTTAATCGATTACAAGGCTCATTCGTAGTACCTCTTGCATCGCAATCACATCCTATAATTGTAGAAACGCAATGCTCATAAGACAGAATTATTCTTTTATAAACTGTCTCGACGACAGTCATTGAAGCCAATATTATCATTGTAAAAGCGTTTTTATCAATCATAAGTTAATGGAACCGATATCTAAACTGATTTTATTGCAATTCTAGAAGTTAGTAGCTTGAGTAGTCAAATTAAGTAGAGCAAAACAATCATTTTTGAGACCTGTCATATACCGTATATGTTATGTTTCTGAATGTCATTGCCATCAAATTAAAAATGATTGGCTATTAGTGAAGATTGTGCTATAATAATACGATTGCTTCTATCTGCTTAAGATGATAAGTGTGATAATTGCACGAGCTTAAATTTTATTTCTCTTAATGATAGATTTAGGATATATGGTATGGTACTGTAGTTTATGTAAAAGTTCGGATCGAAATCGATGCAATCTTAGTAGCAATATGACGTACATGGCTTGTGTTCTAAGGCATTCATTTATACCGAACAGTTATATTTATGAAAAGGTAGCATGAAAACATTGGAAAATATCTTGATATCAAAGCCTGAACTAGTCGTGCGATATCGATATTTAGAGATTAAATTTACCCAGCGGTAGACACAGAATTATGTATTAAACTCATTATAATAAAATCTATAATTTCCGTTTGCGTCATTACTCTTCGATCAATAAGGAATATTAACCCAAATTTGATAATAAACTCTTACATTTGCGGTAATGTATGAAAATTGGAATTAATTGCTAGTAATATGTTTTATCGAATCGTTGAGCATCATGAAAGGGCTGAAAAACTACATTTAGATCAAAAAATGATGACGTACGTTCTGTAGCGAGTTATTTCACTTAGGCAGATTAAGAAATTATAAAATAATTTAGTATAGTTCTCGATATTCTTACTTGCGCAAACATCAGGACTGTCCAATGATTTATTTGCTTGTTGAAAGTAATTAGGCTGGCATTGATTGCATTGATCGCCTCGTGTATTATCTTGGCAATTAGTGCAAAAGCTGCCTGATGCATTATTGGTACGCTCATAAACTGTAGATGAGAAACTGCAGGTAGATGTGTGATTGTTACACTTGCAACCTAGAAAAGTAGATAGTATTTATCCATCAGTAATACATGTTACGTAAAATATGCGGCTTCATATATAATTTAAAGATGTTTCTATAACTAATACCGACATTTATCGATACTATTAAAACTCTAATTACAATAAATTAATTTCTATAAAATTTCGATATCGATTAGAGTATACCTGAACAGCCTTTATTTTCTTGATAGCCAGCAATCCATGGCTGATCATTATATTCTGGTAAGCAAACATTACATTGTGTGCCAGAAGTAAAGTGCTGGCAACTGCATTTGCCATGAATCTGATAATCGATGAGAAAACAGTTTATGTTAAAATTATTGAAGTAGGGAAATGAATTATCGTATTAGCCTTTAAGCTGTTATGTTCCTTAATACTAACTAATAAATGAATATAATCTACAAAAGTATAAATATAGTCATACTATTTACCATGTCGCGAATGTTTAGCTTTGCTGGTGGAGTGTTTGGCATTGGGATACAACTCGATGCATGACCATAACACAAACAGCTACCATAAACAACTAAGCTAGAAATAGCATAGTAATATTTTTCGTTATTATCAGGATAGCGCGGCCCGATTGCTTCTCCTAGTGTTTGTAATTTGCTAAATTCAAAACGAATATTGGTAACGGTAATCCAATCTAAAACACGAGGATCCGAGCGGCCATAATCGTTAGTTGTTCCAGGAGGCATTGCAATAAATACGACCTAAATGAATAGTTGTAACCAGTATTATTATGCTGAAATCAAATTATCTAGTACATAGCTAAGCTATTCGTAAATTAAATTTGTAATAATCTTGTCAAGTGAAATTTTCATTCATACATATGTCATTTCTGTATCATTTATTACAGGAAGATTGATCGGAATTACCTGGCCACCTGATGCTGGTTTCGGTTGTGAATATCTTCTGGTACATATAACATCAGAAAAAAAAGTTCTTTGGTTTATACTTTCTCGTATATTAGGAAAGGCTGTTGCACAGTTTTCGGCAAAATATTGGTAAGGCCTCCAATTCTTACCACCATCTTTAGATCTGGATACTATCATAGCGGCAGGGCGAAATGTTAAAAATGTCATTATTAAGTGAGTAATTTGAAATTCTGCCTCAAAGTCCAACGTTAGTGTTACTCTTTCAACGGCATTCTCTGATTGCCACCATGTTCGATTGGTATCAGATGTAGCAACGATATTGCTGACAAGATGAGACTCGGTCTCATTTCTACCAGGTCTAGAATCACAAGTAAAACATTTCTTCTCCGAATCTAAATCACTTACTCTACAATAGCGTTGCGGTCCATTTAAACCGCAGGTCGATGTAGCCGTTAATTGATCGCCACGGCCTAATAATAATTCTCCACTTGGTGGATAACACGTCTTACCAAGACAATCTTGGCACTGGACGGTGGTTAGCTTAACTGAAATAAGGTTAACGTAATTTAAAAAATTGCAAGAATGAATATGTCTCATTTAACCTATACTCATGTCATCAAGCGAATGATATGGTAGCCAAAGTCAATTTGCGTTGGCCTAATGAAAATTCGTCATTGTCTGAGATTCAGATATTTCATTCTCCTTAAATATAACAGTGTTTTTAACAGGTTGTTCGCTATCAGTTTTTACTATCCAGGATAGTAAATAGAGTATGTCGTCTTAATTAATGTTAGTGACTTTTAATCGCCTGCATTGGAATACCTGGTTTTATTAAATGATATACCGTCACTTTAAACTAACTAAGATATTATCTATTATAGAGCGTTGAATTGAGTATAATGCTAATACTTATTTTACACTTCGAAATTTTGTAGAAATAAGTCAACAAAATGCATGCATTAGAAGTACTTGATCAGTAGCCTATTTCGATGTGATTATTACTCAAACTGGCATTAGTTTCTCATTAGTTCTCACGTTCTGCCTTCTTGACTTGAATAACATATTTTTGCAAGGATAAACTAAAATTTGTCATATCAAGGACTAACTATTTCGTACAAATATTATAATCGAATAATATCAAATATAGAAACTATAGAATCTTTTTTCCAGCCAAACATTAGTAATAAAAAAAGACTTTGAATTGATCGCTAAAATTGTATTCATCATTGCTTCGATAGTCAAGTATTGGTTGTAAATTGATCTATTAGAATGAATCTCGTATGTATTCGTGATGTAAATTAATAATCAGCTCTAGGTTTAGTCTACTAAATTGATTTATAACATATTCTTTAGTCACGATTGAACAATACTTTTAATTAAAGAAACGATTTCCATTTTTCAAGGAAAAATATGTTTATGGTCATTGTATTGCATAAAGTAATGAAACAAGATTTGCTACTAGTTTTGTACAAATCTATGCAACAGATGCCATAAATATCGGTGATTAATTTAATACTGTGCACAAGTACAAAATGGTTTATTAAAGATTTAACTAAAACTTTACCTAAGGCTGTAATGGCCCAAGCGAGAAGTAAATATCTCAGCTTCATGCTTTGTTCTTCAACTATTTCTTCAATCACATGAAACTGATTCCTACGGAAAAACTCCTAGCCACTATTCGTTCTCTTTACTCAGCTTTAACTTTATTAAATATCACAATGAATTCAATCTTCAAATCAAGTTATCGCATGTTTAGCATGGCAAACCGATCCAGCAAACAGTCAATCTACTGTTCCGCCTCTAATGCCGAGGTATAGAGGCTACAATTGACCTTCAATCCTCTATGTGCATACCATAAGCATTTCTTTTTATTATAAAAATATTGATTTACATTAGAATGGACCTATACCGTACTCTTTATACTTATTTGCCATGCAAATGATTTTAATAATTATAATTAGCAACACAGTCAAGTAATACAAGAGGTCGTACTTGCTCGAAATTGCTCCAAACTTATGCCCCTTTATATTGGGTAATTTTATGTTATTTACAAGCATTACTTGTTCTTCTCGTATTATTTTGTTTCAAGTTTTTGAACTTTTTCTTGTGAATTTTATAATTATTTTTTGCCTTAAGCATACTAGAATACCTAATTCTTGTAACTAGATTTGTGTTATGTATAAATTCCTAGTAGTACATAACTTGAAACCGATTTATGACAGACATGTTGGTAAAGGTTTTGATAAGCAAATATGCAATATGACATGTAATATTAATCATCTTTCCTTCATTTTTCTTATTTGAATTGAATTCTTGAAAGTGTAGAAAAATTTTGGCACCTTCTGACAAAAATCAGCTAGATTCTCGCTCTTAAATTAGAGTGAAGATCACATTTGCTTTTCTATAATGACCTATTTCGTAAATGTAACAAGCATTCTAATTTAATTCACTTATCTATGAAATAATTCTTACTAGTCCTAATTTAATAAAAGATACTGTAAATAAACTATATAAGAATCATGTGATCGTTGCCTCATGCTGCTAAGGCTGTTGGCTATGCAGAGTAATTTCATTATATATAAATTACAACCACAAAGATACAACCGGAATTGCTTATCGACCTAGGCATCAGCATACAAAAGATTCTTTTTATAAATTGCTTTTGTGAATATTTTGGTGATTTGCAGCAGATTTTTGAGGTGGCTTAAAACCGCCGTTCATCAAGATCTATATATAGCTATCATTTGAAATTACTGAATAGAAGAATGAAATGCATGTAGTTTTCTAAAATTTCTCTACTGTAAATGATAACACAGTGGCACAATATACTATAGACAATTTGACGTGATTTGCGTAAAAGTTACATTAGAATTAATAGTAGTTATTCTGGTATCATTTAGTCGGTTTTAGTGTGTAATATACTGAGAATTATGAGTCTAGGCTATCGTGTAAGAACGTGATTAATTTTAGAAGTTACATTTCCGAGACTGGAATTTAACATAGCGTGGCCTAACATGACTATTTTTCCCGGTAAAAAGCTTACACAATCTCGTTTTAGCTGCGTACAAATTCCCATTGAACGAATAATTGAACAATTATTTGCTTTAAAATTGTAACTACCAGCAACATTTTAATTAGTATACGAGTATAGTAATAGCCCTTGATTTAAGTGCTGGTTCATATACAGGCGATTAAAGTGTTTCCGGATCCCGAGCATTACGCGTACTCATTGTGACGCATTAATGATATTAGCCGCTGGGTAAAGTAATTTCGTTCCTAAATTCCCTTGTAACTGGCAAAGACTTCTCATTTCATTTCTAATGCAAACTAAAGTAACTGCAATATTTCTCTTACAAGGATAAAAGTATATCCCATTTACGATTTGGATATCTATGGACTCTCGAGAACAGTAATTATAATTAATTAAAGGAGACGGTTTATGAAACCAAAGACGTATTCAAACACGTAATCAAGATGGACTTCGAACTTCGGTATACAGTGCAGACCACGGTATGGCTGAAGGGGCCACAACCGCATGATAGAACAGTATGCACATAAGATTGTCGATCCTATAATGAGAGTCTGTATATAATGTTCTTTATATTATTCAAACTATGTTGAAGATGTTTATGATATCAAGACATTAGAGCCATGCCGTCCCTGCTCTCCTACAGGCTGCACGCTGTGATTACCTATTAAAAATTTAAACTTCGCGTAAAAGGTTATGCAGTATTCTAGGTTGATGAGAACTCTATCGGCTCTTTGTAGTTCATTAAATTAAAATTAATTGAACATTAGAGAGTCAGAGACAGTACATTGTTGATTGCAATTTATGAAAGAAGAAAAGATAATTATAATCGAATCTTATTTGCAGTTCATAAGTGAGAATGCTAGTGCTAACTGCAAGGAACTTGTTTAGCAGACTGCAATATGCAGACCGTAAGAAGGTTATTGGAGAATTATCCGCAAACAAAAATAATCTCTCAAGAGACTTTGATAAACCGGCAATATCCTCAAATCCCAAAAGCTTCTACTGTACTCTCCAACTGAAAATTGCTGTCGTTACTGGTTCATTAATAACTGCATGCAATATACAGTAAGACGCTAACTGAATAGGCTGTTCTATTTCCTTGAAAATCAGATAATGGCTTCGCATCGGAGCTTGGCTTTTTCCCCAATCTTTTTTAGTTACTGTAGTAGCAAAGATCCTATTTGTGTTATATTAAAGCGAACTATTTTTATGGTCATTCTAGAACAGTAAAGACTTGCGCGTGCCTACGTCGCCTTGCGAGTATTGCTCATCTTTCATTTTAATGCAAAAAAAATTCTTGTTAATTATCCACTTTGATTCGATATTAGTCCAAAGTAGATTTTCACACCAACATTATGATCTATTATATGAACTATCAAATGCAAATTCGAAATTTTAGCTAAATAATCTCAACTGGATGGCCTTAATTTTAACAATGCCGATTCCAAAGCTTCTACGCATGTTCGAAATTATTCCTTTGTTCATATAAAGTAAAATAGCCCACAATTGGTGGTACGCCCTTGTAGCCTAATGGATAAGGCATCGGCCTCCTAAGCCGGGGATTGCGGGTTCGAGTCCCGTCAAGGGTAGATGTGGAAGAGATATTTTTTTCCTTATTACTAGTTTTCTGCTCATTAGCCAGAGATCGGGCAGTAAGAACGAAAGCAAGGTCATTTTTTCTTACCTTTACAAACTAGCCTTCTACAAGGCGTATAGTTGATTTGTATAATAAATAAAGTGGCGTAAATGATATTTCGCGGCATAGCCCATGCTTTAATCACAGAATATAAAATTTTAAATACTGTTCGGGTTTCTACGAGTATTTCAAGACAAATTCGACTCTGATATAGAATTAGCGTTCTATAATTTTTGTGGAACGGAAGCGATTGCTAAGTTAAATTTAATAGGCTAATAACAGCGGTACCTCTACTCTTGTGACATCAATGAAGATCTCTCATTTAATAAAACATAGGAAAGATAATAAATTTAAACAACGTATTCACACGTCGACTAACATTCCTCGTACTGTATCACCAAGCTCCTAATAATAGATTAAAAATTATTATAAGATTTTAGGTATATTAAAGAAGCCATACCGCAGTACAATCTATATCTAGCCGAACATAGTGTGGCTGCCATGCTATTTCATTAATGTATCTTCTCATTAATTAATTACTAACTGGAATATTATCAACCGCTGTTAACTTTGATCATGGACCGGTAGCATCATTTCTGAGGAGTCACTACATACTTTACGTAGTCTAAACATACTAGGATAAGCCAGGTGTATAGAATTTAACAACTAAAGCCGTTTCGAGTTCGGAGGGTAAAGTTTCCTAAGAAGAATGTACTGTGTAACTGAATTCGTATATTTGAAACACGTACCATAGTTTTTGAATTAACAGGTTCATAAGTTGTTCATTTTATTCTAATTGATAGTGGAATATAAATGTAGCTGTGTACAGTCATACAATGGTACGATTTAGTGATATTTCATTGGAATTAATCAACATAATGTAGCAATAGTTAACGAACTTAATAAAACGCCTATCAACAACGGCATTAAATAGACTGAGATCGTCTTTATTATGATCTGATGATTCATAAATCAAAGAGAAAGTATTAGATACTGGCTGAAGCATTTATTCATAAATTGCCTCACGGAGGCATTCTTTTACAATTTGGTATCATGTTTTATTACTTTAGGCAGTAAAATGTTAATAAATACGTAAGACTAAAAGTTATTCAACTTTAAATGTTTCGAAAACTAATATAAAATATCTATGTTTGCATAGGCGTTTTGAAAAAGAATACTTTAGGAGTCATACAGATCGGCTAAGTCCATCAGTATTGCAATGATGACATCGAATCGAGATAGTGGTGCTTTATCAATTAAAATTATAATCTATAGGCATTATTTTACCTAACTGCAAATTTGGCAAATATTACAATTTTAATATTACTGCAGTTCTGATTATAAATGTACTATATCAGGCAATGAATTATACGAATACACTAATGCTAGCTTCCATATAGCGTAAACTAAGTACCAGTAGATGGCTGCAGCATTAAAATCATTAATCGTCTTCATCGTTATCATCTTCACTACTGCTCTCAATGTAAGAGTTATAATCAAAGCTTCCAGTCATAATTTCAAGTAAAACGGAATGTTTACCGGACTCATTCGGCTCTCCAGGATTTAAAAAGTTTTGCCTATTTTCAGTATTTGTAACGATCAATGGCTTTATTAATTTCTCCTTGATGTATATTTCTGCGGGTGGAATACGTGGCTTGAAATATCTTGCGGCATGAATTTCAACTGGGTTAATTTGATGGAGATAATCACTTGATAAACTAGCTAATGGCTCGTTGCATATTTTATGATGCAATACAAAGAATAGTGGTAAGTAAGCGGCATAGTTGATAAAGGAAATCTGTAACAATGTTGAAAAGCAGCAATGTTATATTACTAAATCTTATCGTTTTATGGCTAGGTTTGTAAATATAAGATACTATCAGATGTGCATTAAGTTTAAGACGGTATATTACGCTGGTAACCTATTACTATCATAACAATATAATGATAATCTTAAAATGTAGTAAAATAAATTACGACACGCTATTATCATAAACGAACCAAGTTTTCTTCATTCGGTAGCATTGAATTGATAATGTAATTCTCTTGCGCTTTAGATAATCCTCCAGCTTTCAGTTCAATTCGCAAGGTATCAGCAGGAATGTAGTATCCGTTGTCATCGTTATTGCAATAAAACATTCTCTGTTGTGATAAAATGTTAATTTAAGTGTTAATTCAACAGCAGTTATCATTATACGAACTAATTTATGTAACTGTGTCTGTGAACAATAGATTCAGGTATTACTTTAAATTGCATAAGTTTAGCCTCCAACGGAACAAGGTTCAGCAATTTCAGTATATTTTGAAGTTCAGGTCTAGATTGTAAAAATAATTCGTTAGGACTTTATTTGAAAACAAATGTGACAGATTTATTCCTGCTGAAGGCTATATAGGATTTCTTATCACTACGGAATAGTAGATAGTATAGAGCTCTTTCAATATCAGATTGCATACTCCATAGCGGTAACTCTTTCTACCAGTGCAGCACAAACACAAAATAGTTTGAAATCTATTTCGGACAACCTTTCCATTTCCAATACCTGTTAAAGAATGATAAGAAATCATTACAGTATAACTTTCTCTGTAAATTTCTTAATGAAAATAGATTTATTGAAAAGAGGTGATTGCATAAAATTTTTATCATCATTTTTTGATAGCAATCTTCAATAAGTAATACAGTTTGTATAAGAACATTTCATGGCCTACCTTCAAGACGTAAGTTAATTGTGAGTGAGTTACTGAAGATAAAGTTGGTATCATTTTTAGGGCAGAGCCGATAGTCTTAAATACAATAATTATTACGTTAGATTCTGTCACATCATTAACCATGATATATCACCATTCTAAATACTATAGCTATTCAATTTATTATATTTACGTTATGGTAAGATCATTATGTAGCTTACTTCAGCGGCGATATAACCGTCTTCATCTCTATCATGCAATGCAAATGCAGCTGCGTATACATGAATATTCTTTTTGTTGACCAAATGGAAGTAATTGAGAATATCAATTGAAGGATCTAGTGGATAATTAGTGAAACGATTAAACGAGTTAATAGATATTAGAACATTTCACAGCAGAATGCCGATAATTATATAAACTATGGCGACTCGAATTAAAATAGCATCTCAATATTAGTATAAAGTAATTACTTTATTTTCAATTTACCTAAATTTTTAGCAAAGAGATGCTGTTCAGCCTTAGCTTCCCTATAAGTATTAATGATAATAGATTAAATATTAGCTATCAAGACGAAATTATGTGCAAGAATTTGATTAAAAAGTACTGAAGCAGTAATACATGATAAAAATAAAATTTTTACTTTATATGTAGTAGATAATATAGTTAGATTGCTCTACAGTTATTTCCTGATAACTAATCAGTAGTGTTGGTACATTGGCCGTTAAAAATTACTTAATAATGCTTTTGCTTCGGGCTTTGATATAGGCTAAATGCTTTTGTTTACGTTCACGAATCTTTGCATTACGTCTTTCTGCCGCACTCCCTGTTTTTCTGTTGCTTTTGCGAAGTTTAACCTTTTCCGTAAACGTTTCTATGATAGTAATTACATTTTAAGCATCTATTTATAATTTCATTCCCTTCACTTCAATTCATAACCCTTGAAAGAAATATATATTTAGAATTATAATTCTGGCTTTCAAACCTCTTGAGATTGCTTCTTCCGTAGCTGGCGATCCTTCTCTACTAGCAGAACCTATATCGGCAACCTCCTGCGATGGCATCATCGCATCCCTTTCAACAAAGTTATCGACTATTTCTTCCACAGCGGATAATATCTCTTCACCATCAAATGAGACTGAACTTTCTTTCCTTGTTGCACTATCTACTACCCTAACATAGCTAGATTCACTACTATTACCACCTTCGCTAGCTAGTTCGGCCAAGGATAAAACGCTACTCTGACTAAGTGATGACTCGGTATATTTTCTGTAATTGGATACCTTTATGTCAGATTCAGACTAATTAGAAAAAGGAATTATTTTTAGATGATTTAAAACATTGAATTGCCATCGATTTTATTTAATAAGTGATCTTTCTATGATGATTACCTTCTGCTGTCGTATGACTGGACTTTCTTTCTTTACTATCGACGTTCTGAAGGAATCTTCGCTGGCCGTACGCTTTTGCATGTCTCTCTTTTTTTCCGTAGACCTATTTATTAAAGACAAATAAGATGTAGCTATAACACTTCCCATGGATGATTTGTATAATTGATCCACAAATTTATCATAAATGGATGGATATCAAATTTATACATAGCACTGATTTTGGACTCAGATATTAATTTATTTTATTTTATAACAGCACAGCACTATAACATGATGATATATTCACTTTACCTTTCAGAAATTGATTTTATAGCATCCGTTTCCATATTTTTACTTTGTTCAGTATACAATGCTTCGTATTGCTTTAAAATATCCTTTACAAGATGTAGAGCATGCAGAATCAAATACTTAACACTTTAGTTCATGTCAATAAACTTGATTTAATTATTATATTAAGAATATCGACATTATTACTGTCACAAAACCGGTCAAAATCTTACTTGGATCTCATCAACATCGACGTGATTTTCATCCTCATCATTGGTTTGTGATTCTGCTGAGTCGGCTACAATAACCCAGTAATCCAGACTTAGCCTTTTCTCGACTGATTCACTTGCTACACTAGGCTGTCTTGGCCGTATAGATGATAGACGGCGATCTCTTACTTTATTTAAATCGATTGAATCTTTATGTTGTTCTCTGATGATAATAGATGATTCTTTACTTTCGTCTGGGCTACCATCTATAAATTTTTGACCGATTACCTCTAATTCTTCCTTTAATGTCACACTGTCTTGTGATAAAAATAATTCGCTGAGATTAAAATCAGAATTATTTAAACTGCTTTTGCTGTCACTTAGCTTGCTATCAACTCGACTAGTAGCACGCTGTGTGGGCACTTTTTCGCCCATTTCAGTCGTATTTACTTGATAATCTGGACCATCCTCATGACTGATATAACTGCTTTCAACTTCCACCTCTAACGATTGTTCGTATAACTGGTGTGATTTAATAGCCTCTAAAATAGATATTTTATTGGCTGAAATACTTTCACTATGGCCTTCTGAAACATTATGATCCGTCTTATCATGGCCTAGTGGATGTTTCGCTAAAGCAAGACTAATATCGTGCAATGGGTCAGATATTTCTTCTTGAAAATGATGTGTTGATATGGTGCTTTCCAATTCATCTTCTTGCTTATTATTCTCGTTTTGTAGCTGACTTATTCTCCTTTCAGGTATCGCTTGTAGATTAGGAAACGATCTTGATATTGTATTACGACCTAATAATAGATTTTAATACCAAAATCATTTCAAAATGTCAATTCTTGATCAAGCATGAAATAGAAATTATCGACGAATGTAAAAAATAAAGGCCACCAAACGCAGATGTAAATTGTATTAACCTGAATATAAGGCAATTAACTAGTAATCAGCGAAATCATGCATTCCTATTGATAGCAAAGGTTTGCCAGAAATTACCCCTAGAAAACTTACGTCGATAATTGATCCTATCATTGATCGGCTTTTGAAAAGGCTTTGGTATAACTTTTTTTTCTGGAATAAAATCGCTAACTAAATCGCCATTATAAGCTTTATTCAACCACATACGATTACCACTCGATGATTCGACCAGTGGAATATCGCTTAGGCTAACTGTTGGTACACTGGCTTGAGTTGGCAATTCAGTATTTTGATCCTCGCCTTCATCAGCAACTGGCGATTTCTCTTTCTGTTCCTCTTCCGATTCCTTATCTGGCTCGACAGATAGCCATAATCGGTAAAAATACCGTCTTCTTCTTTTAATGCTATCACAATTCCCTCTCTCTGGCCGCCTACCACGATTCTTCTTGACGGCAACTGGAGCAGCAGCTAAGCCTACACTGCCTTCTAGTATACCAGCTTTGCGTGAAATAAATTTGCTTTCCTGAATGATATCCTGTGGTATAGAAACATCAGAATCGAAAGATTCCACGCTGGATAAATCAGAATCCACATAATCACATTCAGATGAACTATCTTTTGTTTTACGCTCGTTCATAATGTGCTTTTTATACTTTCTATTTAATAGGATTCTCTCTTTAGCTGCTTGAAGTTTACGTCGACGACGTTCTTCTGCAGTAATTTTATGATTGATATGGATCAAGTCGGACCATTTTTTCATATGACCTTCTTTACCGGTCAAAATATATTCCACGTCGCAAAGTTTGGCTATAATTTCCCATTCTTTATCTTTGTATGGATCGACTTGATTTAGATGGGTTGGTGAATATATATTGCGAGGCTCTACTGTATCACTTTTTTCCAGCAATAATTCATCATAATACGATCTTGGTGGGCCAGACCATAAGTCATGGTTGTTTAGGAAGTAAGGAGAAATGTTACCATCATCAGCAATGTCCATTTCAAAATCAGTAGGGATCGAATCGGATAACAGGCTACCAATACTAGCCCTTTTAACTCCTTGTGGTTCTACAGTTTCCGATGTTATCCTCTGACCAGATGATCGAATAGGCATTATTTCAGAAGCTAGTGCAAGTAGAGAATGATTTTTAATTTACCTACTATTGAAATCTGATTGCAATCCCTATATTGCAAATAGAGCAGTAATTGCGATAGCTTTTAAATTGCAAAGGATAAAATTGATGATATGAGTATTTATAATTTACGGTTCAATTTTACTATGACTGTGACATCGGTACTGGGCAACTGTGCAACGGTGCAACTATGTATGAGCAAAGTATAATATGCTGCTTTGGATTAATTGTCACGAGTATAAATTATCTTTTAGATCTTGTTAAAATATTTTTTTATATTTATTTCATTTAATTAAAAAGAACCGAATTCTTATGCAGTTATTTACTCTTTAATCAATCAATGAAATATGATATATATTATACCCTTGATTACAAAACGACTATCACAATAGAGATGATCAGTTATTGGACATCCAGAAAGGCATTACACCTGTGCATTGCTATAAATCGACCCTAATCACTAATTATATCGTAATTATTTATTTGTCTTGGTTAACAAGCAGAGTGGGTTGCTTAAGTTACGATCTCACCTGATTTCAGTTGGCTTAATCTTTTGCTCTTGACGCTTTCTGTTTCAGTATCCGTACCATATAAATAGGCATTAAGTTCTGGATCGCTACTACTGCTGTTAAAAATTTCTTGCATCATTTCTCTTCTCTTACGATATCTTTCAAATCTCCTCTTCTTGCTTTTCCAGCCTTTTTTGGTTTCATCCAGACTATTATTATGATTGTTAGTAGCTTCTTTTTGGATGTAACTTTGGACCTCATCTCTTGAATACTTTCCATCCTTCTTACCATCTACCTGCTTCTCTTGTGATTCTGGCTGAAATAAAGCTACTTGTGTCTTAGGTTGTCTTTTCCTGATATGTGTAGCTAGTTTTATTGGTGGTCTACGCTCAATTTTCAATTTTGCAGCATTTTCTTCCTTGCCTGATGATTTTGTCGCAGACTTTTCTAAAGTAGCAACTGCTTTCTTTATTTTTACGATATCTTTATAATTTTTGTTACGATCATCAGACGATTGTCGATCATCGAAATTTGATGACGAGGAACGAATTGGCTGATCTTCTAGTTCACTGCTCTCATCACCGCTCTTAAAATTAGATTTAAAATTAAACATGACACTCCGAGATTCTAATTTTTTCCCTTCTATACTTTTTAGTGGATGTTCCTTTAGGATTACAGGTAATCGATCAATGAGCTTGGTAACCGTAGCAGCTTCTTCTCTTATCTTATGCCTATTTTTGACGGCCGTCAAATGTAAATGTTTCGATGTCTCTATCGCTAAATCATTTTGTTTCTGTTTGTAATTAAACTTTCTTCTTTTCGATCGTTTACGTCCTTTCTTATGAAGCAATTCTTCTTCAGCAGCAGCGGCATTTTTAAGTAGTTTATTATATATATTCCAAATTGTCATTTTAAATCCACGAGATGAAATGTTCACAGGATCTTTTTCTACGCCTCTTTTATGATAGGATCGACCTACACTGATAGCACTTTCAGTTGCTGCTTTATTTGCTACACTTATTGCTGTACTAGGGGCTGTACTTGTGACTGATTTAGCTTCGTCATTACTATCACTGGAGTTTCCATCTAAGCTACCAGTGAGAGATATTCTACGTGCAATTAGTCGTTGTCGTTGTTTTAGCAATTTCATAAATTTACGACTTATACCGGGTTGATTTTTAGTCCGACGAATAATTTTCTTCTTATTAGGTCGTCGAAAATGTCGTATTTTCCTAATGTCAGCTAAAAGTATCTCTTCAGCTGTCGTTATCTTACGCCTACCACAACTACATGGACACACATGATTATCAGCTAATTCTTTCTCTAACCACTGCTTTTGGTGATCATATCGGCGTCGTCTATATTCATAATTTTGCATAAAATTGGAGCTGAGGCGTTCTACTTTATCGGCAGCTTTACTATAAAGCAAAGTGTTACAATTGTTTAAATCGTATCTTTCCCCCGAGCTATGACCAGAATCAATATCATCTTTTTGGTTTAAATCTTGATTTTGATCCATATAGACATTTTTAGAGAATTCTTCTTCAACGTATTTTTTCAAGTATTCAGTATTTTCTATGATTGCTGATAAGCTAATATTAACATCAGTCATGTCCTAGAGAAGTATTATTGAACTCTTATAATGAAAATATTTAATCTATAAATTTTTCAGTTGTCAAAATATTTGATACTTCAAGATTCCTTACTAGTAAAATAATAATGTACCGTAGCTTATCGCTTTTCTTTGAATGATACTTATACTTACATCAAATTTGAGTTTATTAATTTTAACAGCCTGTCTGTTCTGAACAGAAAAATCATCTTGAAGTGGCGATTGCTTATCGTCAGTTGTTGAGTATAGATCCTATATCATAAGAATTTTTCTAAGTTTCAACTAAGCTACTATAAATTAATCAATTGAAACTGTTAAATTGATATTAGCTAATTCCTCGAAGTTAAGATAGACAGTAGCATTTTTTATTGTAAGGATTTAAAAATAGAGAAAAGTGATCATCTTTGTGGATTTTTTCACTAATGGAGGTGGTTTATATGATATAGCATTGAACTTCACCTTAACGTTAGTGTTGTCCCTTTCGCGAGATTGACAATACTTGCAAAGTCCTTTTGGCTAAGATTAAAAATAATGGCCCAGCATTAGATTTACTATTTTTATCTTTACACATTCGATACAGTCTTTATTACTTCAAAGCTATTTCATTATTTCGTATCCGTTACTCTATTCTATATATCTATGTATAATTAAAATCAATGTATGAGCATAAACATACAATATCTAACTTACGTGTATTTTCCTATCACGAACATCTGAAGACGATCTCAGTCTCTTCATATATGGTGGTGCTTGGATCATATTGAAATATTGTGAATATACTTGATTTGATTCGTTTTGCTATGGTCGAACATAGTAAAGGTTAAATAAATTAATTATCTAAATGGCACCGAAGGATATTATGGAGATTTCATTCTACGAGAAGTTGAATTAATTTTTGTAAAGTTAAAATTCTTACTCTAATTTGCAGTTATTGCAAACTGCATCTTGTAAATGTACGGTAATCTTACCAGGAAAGCATGTTGTCCTTGTAATGAAGGTAGTTTATGCTTAAGTATTTGTAAGTAATACTTTTCACGCCAAAACCGAATGTTTTCGTAGAGATTTCTAACATTTCTGTTTTCATTTCTAGGGCTGTCATTATTAACAGACTGTTGTTCTAAATTATAATGTAGGTAATAGTTAGAATTGCGCAACACACACTACTTTACTTTTATTAAGAATATCGTGTATTTCTTACTATCGTGAAAAAATCAAAGCTACATGCTCAGTCAAACAGTACAAGAGTCCCTATATCAACGGCAGTCTACTATAAAGTTTTCTTTTAGACCATTCAATCTTGTTACGGATAACTGTCATCGTTGGTGCTGAATTTTATTTCAGATCACGTAGGTCTCAATACTAATATCTATGTTTAAGTACGGCGTATTTAAATATAAATATACTATTCTTAATAATTTCGACCTTAAAAATCTTTTCAAGCGCTCAGATGAGTATCTGCTCGAGCGTTTGAAAGCTTACTACTGTACTTCAAAGTTAACGTACTATGTTCTGTATAGGTATATTTCAGAATTGATGAAATAATTATTCAATTTGATGCAGTAGCTAGTGAATAATAGTTTTAACATAAAAAAATCTCTCTTTACCTTAATTGTTCTTGTACAATCAACTAGGGTTTTAATTTATGTTACCAAATCTAGTATTTACCGTACTTTCTCGAGCATAGAACTGATTTATTAGATGATATTGCAGCGAAAGTATTCGCTTCCAATAAAAAGTATTTATTTAGTACTATACAGTACGGTTGTTAGTAAATAATTATTCTTAAATTTAGATCATTCTATTACTTTGATACACACTAAGTGAATAAAGCACTCTCAGTTATGCCAATAGGTCTAGCTTTGAAAAGTTTGAATGCTTAACTGTTCCTATTAAGCTAGAATGCCCTCGTGTGTACGAGTATTTCGATCATGGATAGAGTCAATCTTTTTCGTCCTTTTATCAAATGTATCCGTTTTATAGCGGTTTAGATATAAACACATCAGTAAGCAGGATGTCTCTAAATACTACTATGTAAGTAAATTGCGTTGAAAACGACCCATAAATTATAATTTAAAAATCCAGTATTGCTATGATTAGTCAATTCATCCATTTAGTTAATTTAATACGATGCATTTCAAATTTATAAAGCCGTATCTTAGCAACCGCATGGGAATAACTGGATAGCAAAATGATAAAATGTAGGGTAATAGCTGAATTGAAATGGCCGTAATATGAGTAAATAAAATGATTAACAAATATTGAGTAATTCAACTTTAAAGTACTTCATGTCCAATATCAAATCTAAATACCAAGTTAAACTAGCTAATAAGTAAATATTAATATGAATCATTTTTCAGAATAAGAAAACACTTGCCATGAATGTTTGGAAATTTTGCTGATGTTAATGTTATTGGTGGATTGCGATCTCGTGCATCTGTAGCTTAAAATAGTATATCAAATATTGAAGTGAGAGATGAGAGACAATTATTGAATCTGTATTATAATGTGAAATTTAAGCCCTGTGAAAGGTACAACACTTCAAACCATTACTTAATTACCGTTGATTCTTGGGAATGTAGTCAGTGTAGGAGATGGAGGAGAACTTTGAAAACGGATATGTTCACTTGACTTAGAAGGCAGTGGAGGTAGTTTAACATTTATGTCCTCACGCTTGCTACGATATAATGTTTGGTGCATTATGTCCGATCTAACTTAATTTCAAAGGTTAATAACGTAAGAGCATTCTTATTTTTCGAGAAAATTGAAAGTTTGAACGAATTCCAAGTGGGCAAAATAATAACATAACAAAGTTTCTTCCTATTTTATGTAGTTAAAATTTCACTGTACTTACATTATATGTAGTAGCCCTTAAGTTATCAGGCTAGAATTGCAATAGTTACCATATCGTTTTTAAGAAATATTTGAGATTAATTTCTTAACAATGACCTTTAACAAATCGGAGTTTAGATATCCTAGCAATCACGCCAAAACATTGACAAGCTAGAAACGGTATCATACCTGATAAAAATCAGTTCCAAAATTGCCACTATCGATAATTATGGGTAAAACTTATAACTGTAGTTACGATACTAATTTTCGTTTCATCTCCTAAGTAGTATCTTTATATTGATCCAAGAAATGCTAATGTCGTGGTAATAAATGGTAGGAAACTTTATTGGTATTCTACGTCAAAACAACAGCGCACAAAGCCATATTCTGCATTGTTTGAGGACTATGGGCAAAAATCATACGAATTATTAATATCTATTGTTGAAGAGTACAATTATTTCTGTTCTGTCCACCTGCGATTTGAATGTAATAATGTGTGGAGACTAGTTATTAAGAAAGGTATAAAACAATTTTGTATAACAAAATTAAATAAACTAATTCATTTTCTATGAGGGTGTTTAGAAGAATTGATAGTAGTGGTTATAGATTATATAGCGTAGTAATTATTATGCTTGCATCGATAACTTTTATCGCGATTATTGTCGTATATTAATATAAGGAAATGACGCTGGGATGGCTTGATTAATGCTATAATATGATGATGTAATTACAAGCACATGATACATAGACAGAATCGCAAAGCTTTATATTACCAAATGACTAATTGATTACCGTGGTATACATGTACATTATTGATTTCTGACTCTAGGCAACAAAGTAAATCTATTGAATATAATTTTAAGGATAAATTGTTCGCTTAGCTACTATTGTTAGAACGTACCGTGATGACAATAGGTATTCACTAAAAATGTTTTTAATTTAATACCGACAACAGTAATCACGCTAATATCGCAATTGTGCAGCACTTAGTGAATCTCATTGTTATTAGTTAACGGAAAAGATTTTATTTTTAGTTGTGCGCAAAGTACATTTAATTGTATAGTCTTACTGGCTGATTGTATTAACGCATCCCTTTATCGTTCTACTAACACCTATACTTGTATAGTCTATTAATATAACGATTAAAAGCTAAATACTCAATACCATCATGGATAAAAATAATATCAGGATGAAATTTCATGGCATATTCATTGACAAATTTAGGGCTACTTTGATCAATGTTTTGAAGACGTTCAATTTCGTCAAGCCTTAAGAGGCTATTCAGAGGATATACGTAAAATAATGTGTTGGTACGAATGCTTACTTTCATTACGTATTCATTTCAAGCGCCTGCAGATCAATACATACCGTAAATATTTTTGACTGTAGAATGTTATTACGCTTGACCTGTAATGGTGGGACCGATGTCTTGATATAGTATATGTATAATTATCGTGGCCGAAAGGGGCTAGTAACGAAACATGTTTGTATTTACGAACGAGTCTATTATGAAATTAAGTCAATTAGGATGGAAATGTTATTAATTGCTCGTATCTAGTACTTGTCAATGCAAACTGATTTGTTCGGTGATAGCGATGTTCGCTTTAAGTATTTGTAATTTTTTTTATAACTATTATAAGGTCGTTAAGAATGAGTAATTCCTATGCTACTTTTGAGATAGTTGTATCATTAAAATGTCTGTAGTGTTTTTAATGCTTTAATTGATGACTTTGTCTGTTGTCTACGAGTAAAGTCATATCCAAGAGACACCTGAGATATGCAAATATACATACTGTACTTGATTCTAATATAGCAACGAATACGTCTATGCGTACATGTAGTAACTTACTATAGGGGAGTTTTTGATACTCGTACGTATTATGGCATTTTAGATGTTCTGCTCATAAGTTTGTGTTATTGATCGAGTAAAGCCGCAGCAAGAATAAGTATACCTATATTAGTAAACTTTTACCGCATTTATTTCTTGAAAATGAGGGAAATTATGACGCGATATTATTGCCACTTTAGAGTTTACGTGTAGTGGCCTCAATATTTGGTAATATTACATAACGTTGCCTACAACAACAATCATGTTTGAGTTGGGTCATCGAGTGACAAAATAGGCTATTAGTAAGAACCATTTTTAATTTCGATATTTATCTTCAGCTTGGCTATCTGTTTGATTTTGTTATAAGAATGTCTTCTCTTGAAAGTTCCAGTCTAGATCGTATATTCTAGCAGGGTACGATGTTGGCTATTGGAATTTTCTTTGAATGATGACCTTAGCTGTATCGTCTATGTTCTCGTTATAGTCTGTTTTGAAAAGCTGCTGCATGACCGTATGGTCTGACCATACTGTCCAGTACTGTATGCTAGAATTTCTTTCAAATTTGTTGCCTGTAGGAAGACTGCAGCTGGCTAGAACATTAGCCGCTATTAACACGAGCACCGTATCGATTTAAAATTACGTAATACGAGATTGCTAAAGTACTCTTTGCTCTGGAGACATTAAACCCTTGAATTCATCAAGCCCCGGTTCTCCATCCAATTCCATTGTTGATTTACTGCTTATGTTGCATATTATACATTGCTCAATGACGCATTTAGTCCAATCAACCATTACTATGAATGCATGCCATCTTACAGCATTGCTTAGCATTAATTTTGTCATGCAGATGCAATCCAGCTGCGATAGACCAAAGCTCCTTCTGCAGTGAGCTGCGATGGCCTAAGACCGCCAGTTCACCTTAGCATCCCTGCTTGAATCTTTATCAACCGCAATAATAAGACAGATGGTCTACAATGACGCATTTAGTCCAATCAACCATTGCTATGAATGCATGCCATCTTACAGCATTGCTTAGCATTAATTTTGTCATGCAGATGCAATCCAGCTGAAATAGATCAAAGCTCCTTCTGCAGTGAGCTGCGATGGCCTAAGACCGCCAGTTCACCTTAGCATCCCTTGTTGAGTCTTTATCAACCGCAATAATAAGACAGATGGTCTACCATGGTCTCCAGTACTATGACGTAACCATGACACTCGTGTCTAATACACGAGTTCGATTTGGAGTGTATTGACTGTCGATTGTTTTTCCACTGTCCTCCTGACAGGTGAAAGAAAAAAAAAATGCATGTTTGACTGGCAGTATTGTGCGCGGTACAGCACTGCGAATGCTGTACTGTACCTAGACCTGTTTGGCGTGCTTGTGCCAGCTGACGCTTGTGGTTTACAAAGTGACCCTAGGTTTGCCTCTGACTTTACTACGGGTGACGGTGTGGACTTGAGCCTCTTTAGTGTGAGCTGCATGTATAGTACGATCTAGACCTGTTTGGCGTGCTTGTGCCAGCTGACGCTAGTGGTTTACAAAGTGACCCTAGGTTTGCCTCTGACTTTACTACGGGTGACGGTGTTGACTTGAGCCTCTTTAGTGTGAGCTGCATGTGTAGTACGATCGTCTTATACTACGCGCATAGGCTAAGTCAGTGCAGGCGTTTTCTAACCTAACGTATATGCTGATTAGCACTGTATGATACAGTATACTATGACAATGACGTCCGTGTTACCGACGTACTGTAACGACATGGGTAGGACACCAACCCCCATCATAACCCCCCCCCCCATAGACCCCGGTGGAACGGCACGGCACAGTCTCGACATCAATGGAATTGAATTCAATATGGCCAACGATGAGAATGATGTTAATCAATTGATATTCGATTTCGATGAAACTTTATTAACCAATAGCTTAACGGATAGTTCTAGCGCAAGTTTAAGTGTTAAAGATTGTGAATCAACTTTGCTCTATCATCACGACGATGATGATAGCGAATTAAGTGAAGAAGATGAAGACGATGAACAACAGTGGCGCTTGGATAACATTGGTTCAATTTCCGGTGAACTAAGTAGTAGTCATAACGCTGCTACCAATAGTTTCAATCAAAAAGTCTCCATTGTCGATAGTTTACTATGTGAAATTTATAACAAGAAAGTTGGCCAAGGAGATGATCTAAATGGTCGTGATAGTTTATTAGCCAGCCATTCTGATCATGTTCGTGTAGGAAGAACAACTTCATTCCTTGGAGACGCTAAATTGACCGAAGAAATTTTAAAAACTAAAGGTAAGCCAACAACAATACGTCAATAAACTCCAACAGCGATCATACAGTCTATACGATCTGATTCTTCTGCCATGTCTTGACTTCCATTGGGATATTTGGCTTGGATCAATGTTGAAAATTCACTAGTAGATGATGTGTACTTTACAACTAAATAGATGGGACATACTGTACAATTCGTCAACTAGTCGCATATGTGATGATAGCTAGAAATAACTGGGCCTCCACCACAACATACACAATGGACAAGAATCATTTCATATTGAATATCGTATCTAATTCAATTTGACATAAAGAAGTGGAAGTTTAAACATGAGTCTGTCAAGAATTACTCTTTTTATTTTTACTATATACTATTAGGGAGGGAAAGGAGTTGTTTCTATTATTATAATTGCACATTGTGATAACATAACTTCATCACCAAGGAAATCAAGTCATGGTACTAGAAAGTTTCCCAATCTCATCCAATAGACCGTAAGATCATCATCAACTTCATCAATACTGTATACTACAATAATTTACCAAAGCAGTTTGGATAGTTAAATACTTACAAACAACTAGCTTATGGAATACAAAATTTGCTACTGTAGAATAAGGACCTAATACGAGTCGTTGAACTGTACAAAGAATTGAATTTATTGTGGCCCATTCCCAAGTTTATTGGCAAGGTTGAAAATATCCATTTTTCACCTCTCTACTGTATAATAAAGCAGAATGTCTTCCAATTGAATAGATTTCAGGATTGATGAATCTTATGTCATGCTGTACGATTTTGATCGTATAGTGTATGTGTAAATATGTTAGGATTGATTTATCTTCCTTAGCGGCCAAATCACTTAAATGGCTTTCACACAACATCCGGTTGTATCTTTGAAATTCATTTTTTGCCATACCATTCGCTTAGGTATTCAAGTATTACAAGCGACGGTGAAAGAGTTACAAGCAAGAACTACTCAGATATCTTCTCGGCTAATTAAAGAATTGAAAAGACGCGATCGTCGAAAAACTCGACTGAACTTAAATTGCGATCTATTAACTGCGATTATTCAAGCGTGTTCTCTTAAAAGGCGTAAGTAAATCGAGGATATTCTGACGATATGATTATTGCGGCACAGTCTTAGTTTATCTATTTAGAATACATTTTAATTAGTATTTCGAAAATGATGATCTGTACGTATGTTGAGAAAGATTATATTATTCTTCGTTTGGAAAGTACAACTTATGTTATTGGTGTAGTTTAGAGCTAGAAGTTTGAAGGAGTAGCTATCAATCGCTTCTTAGCTTCTCTCGTGATATATTTTCAATTTACGACGCATTTAGAGATGCTGACATGTACTAACGTTGTGTCCATGTCTATTCTTAACATCTTGATCGTATTGATTGTTTGTTGACATGCATCAGCCAGCGTACATAATTTATATTGAACAGTTGGCCCTACCCATGAAATCAGCAATACTGCCTGCATGCTTTTAAGAGACATTTCATCTGTCTATTTCCACTATATTCAATGTTTGATACTATATGCAATTAAGGTGATACAGTTACATACAATCTGATGGGTTTTAAGTATTTAGAATAGATTCCCTTAGTCATTGTCATAGTTTACTTAATTATTCATTCAGTTTTATGCTTCATAAAATCGCTCGCTATGTGATTAGCCGTAATATAAGACGGAATAGAACGGATGAGAATTTGATGAAATTGTCCATCATACTGCTGGATTCGAAAGATTACATAACTGATTTAAAATGATCTACTAATGGTACAAGATAAATTATTTTCTCTTGGGCTTAAATGTTTTTGTTTTGACTCTTTTGGCGAAGTGAAATAGGCAAAGTTCTATTATGTAGTGTTTTCGTTTTTACCTTAATTTATTTGAATTCCTGACAAGTCATGACGTAAATCTAATTAGATTCCTTTCCGTAAATGAAATATCTTGAGCTAATCAAGTCTTGTCGTTAATAACGTTATATCAATAATAAATTTATGCAAGTCTTACCGTTAACCCTTGCTAAGCGATCAAGGGCTAACTTTAATTTGATATTTCGATCGATAGGCATTAGTGACTATTGATTAGACCAAAAATCATTCAATGGAGCCAGTTTGTATGATATCAAAATTCATCAACTAGGCGTTCTGCTTAGATATCCGTCATGTTTATCCACATAAGCCTTTCATAATATTATTATAACGATCCCTTGTGATTTGGGTACAACATCGTGCATAAATTGCGATAGAAATTTAAATTACGGACGCGTAAATATTGCACGTTAACAAAAGTGAAAAGTCCTATGTACAGTTATGTACATTTTACATTAAAATCTTTCTTGTGACTTGTACAACGTAGTAATACAGCCTCGTAAATAAAGTAAGGCAATCGATTTTGGGATGCCAGATTGCAAGTCTGTAAATACATCATGATAACGTTAATTTATTAGCCCTAATTAATCTCGAACATATACTAAATACTATCGTAACATAGATCCGAACCCAACGTGATAAAACTTTTCTTTGCAGGTAATCGACTCATGTCTTGTCGATATCCGGCATAAAAATACCAATGAACAGCTGATCAATTCAAGTTTATCATGTGATAGTAATCTACTGTATGACTAATAGATTTTATCTTGTTGTAATGAGACTAATAATTTCAGCTAGCATCAGCAGTTTTATAGCACAATTTAAGACTGTAAGGCATTTAAAGTTGTTGGTTACTTTAAAAATCAGAATAATTTCATTTTCAAGGTATGCTATGACCTGATTTCGTACTGTTTGAAGTGGTAATCATAATTACTCATTGTAGCATATGATAAGCATGTAAAGTAATTCACTCACATGCACAATATACCACGAAACAATATGCTTTAGGTCATTAGCTAATTTCATCAAAATCGTCTTGCTCTCGAAATTGCCGCCATTTAATATTTCAGTGCTAAAAATTTTTTACTTGTCTTTTTGTAGAGAGTGCAGAGTACACATTTCTTACTTATCGATTAATTTATGCAGCATCTTATTGAACCATAATGTTATTGGAAAGTTGCAGACATTCTCATACATGTTTAATAGAACTGCTAGATACTGTATGTGAATCTATCAAGTATTAACATACAGTATTTATTGTGCTACAGTATATCGCATTAAAGCACAGAAACTGTGCTACCTTTGACTATCGGCCGTTTGCTAACATTTGGATCGTAGTCTTGGAATTTAATACGAAGTGCTTAAGTTATATGTGGTCTTAATAAGAATCTTGTAATATTAACTATACATTGTATAGATATCACACAGGAGGTTAAACGTTTTGACTTTCCCCGAAAATGAAGGATAAAAGAATAATATAATTTACCCTTCTGTTCCTGAAAATGAGGATAAAAAGAATTAACATAATTACCTATCTTTTCCAGAAAATGAAGGATAAAAGACTAACATAATTATACTTGTCTATTCAATGATCAAGATATCATATACGATATAGAAGATAATAACTTAATATTGACATTATTGATGCAATAAGTGCATGATTTTATACAGGATTTCATCATTGTTTTCGAACAGCATACTGTGAACAGTTAGAGGATTGCACTTTTATCACAGTGTCTCTTTTAGCATTATACTGTATAACCTTTTTAGGAATATAAAAGTAAATAGTGCTAAACTAAGAGGTCAATGGTCCCCGAAATGAAGGTTAAGGTCCTTTAGACAATTGACGTCACCGTTTATTTGAGATATTGTAGCTATAAATGCCTTGTGTGGGCTTCAATTTACATTCTATCGCTGATAGCCAATCTTATTCCATCGCTTCCTGAAATACATTGTCTATCATTAAATGTAAAAAATGGAGAATGCCACCTGTTTACTTTTACCTAAATTTTACAATAAATGCCATGGCGCTATCTATATGTTTAAAGTGGTGCAAATGTCCTACTTATGTCTTAGTCGTACCAACTTTAAACAGTAATTAAAAATTTGCGCTGTTAGCCAATTATATCGCTATACCCTCTAGGGCCTACTTATCTTATTACAGTAAGCTACTAATTTGCATGTTATGTGCGGTATATAATGCCTGTTATACAGAGACGACGCAATATTTTGTGTCATATTACTTGGAGAAATAGTTCAGAATTGATAAAGATTTTATACCTTACATTTCTTACCGTTGCACTTGCATTTGTTAGTATTATACCATTCCGACTTGTACTTTGTGCTTCATGCCTCTAATACGTAAATTTTCGTTACGACGACGTAAAGGTGAGGATACCCAGTTGAAATTTATACTCAATCCCGCTCGGGGTAAAGATGGCTTTCGACAGGTAAATTATCTTTGCAATGCTATTAAATATAGCTTACAAGTCGACTAGCAGTTCTGACTAGAGTTGTTGCGTTATTTTTCCTGTCTAAATTTTATTAATTTATTGCTTTACATTTTTTTACTATTCCTGCTTCTATCTTGGAATCTTTGCTGCATCATTGGATCTTTTATGCTTGCGACTTTTACGAAGTGGGTAGAAAGCTGTAAAGCTCTCGTACGACTGCCTAATAGCATTCCAACAGAGTGGAGAAAAAAGGTATACATTTTAGGATAGAACAATTGGGACTTTGTATGTTGATACTCTTTTAAATTTTAATTTCTGTGCATAAAAACATCTTTTTAATCGCCTTACGGTAAATTTTATCGTTAACTACTAGCTTTGGCTTAGATTAGCTGAAAGCAAACTGACTGGTCATAAATGGGGCCATATAGCAAAATTTGCATTCAATGAAAAGAGCAATCGAGATGATGATAAGCTTGGGCTACAAATTGTGAAGGTTATTTATTACCTTTCATAGCTTACGTTTGATTTTGGCGATACTGCTATATTCACTGTTTTAATTCTGTGCTATACAATGGTACTAATATGTGATATGATATCCTTCACTCAGGACCTGCATAGAACTGGCTATAGCAAGTTCTGTGATAAAAATAGGCCGGAAAATAGAGCGGCTTTAAAAAGGGTATTACTCGGTTATGCACGATGGAACAAAGCTGTTGGCTATTGCCAAGGATTTAATGTCATTGCAGCGCTAATACTAGATGTATTTGAGGGAAATGAGGAACAAGCCTTGAAGGTAATGAAAAAAAATATCTTGCTGCATTAAATGCTAATTGTATGGTTACAGTGCATACAGTTAATACTTATATAATAAGAAATCTAAGACGATCAAGTTTACGCCATTGACATCGCGGTTTGGTAAATTGTTTTCATGTTTCTCGAAAAATATGTCATTGTATATCTTGCTAACATTTCTTGGAACTAAATGTCAATTTTTCATAAATTCGCTGCCCCTTAGCTTGAGTAAACAAAATAAGTTGTTATACAGTATTATCGATTTATTAAGATTTTATGCAAAACTGCTTTTATTTACTTACGCTAATATGATTGACAGGGTAGGATTAGTAACGTACTTCATTCAGCTATACAGTAATAGTAGACAGTATTCTTTTTGGCTGTAATATTGATTCTTTAAAGTATTGATTGAATTTATATTGTTCCGCATAACTTGTGTTATTTACATTATCCCTTAAAATCAGGAAGATAATACCTAGACTAAAGATCTTGTAAAATATTTCTATCCAACATAGGTTATGATTTACCTAATCGATTATGTGCTCCCTAAGAATTATTTCGCTAACAACTTGCGAGCACTATCAGTCGATATGGCCGTATTTAGAGATTTACTTAGAGAAGAAGAGCCAGATTTATGCCAACATTTAGATAAATTACAAGCAGAAGCTGCAGAAGAAGCAGGCAGCGATTATGAACCGCCTTTAACAAACGTATTTACTATGCAATGGTTTCTAACGATTTTTGCTACTTGCCTGCCTCGCGACACAATTCTTAGAATTTGGGATTGTGTACTTCTCGAAGGATCAACTGTCTTGGTTCGTACATCCTTAGCGTTGTGGTCGATACTCGGAGAGTAAGTACTCTGAATAAACGTTGCACAAGAAGCGCAGTCGGATTTACTTTATCAATTTGAATACTGCAGATATCTTGTATAAATGTAATGTAATCTTAACTGGATATTTATATCCTTATAGACGTATTTCCGCTGCAGAAAATGCTCATGAATTTTATAGTATGATGGGATACATTTCACAGAAAATGTTAGAGGGCAGAATTATCGATCGTGATGCACTAATTCAGGTAAATTTTATTTAAACTACCGCGACATAACTCGTAAATTTACGGAAAACATAAGTCTTAAGCCTTCGAAAATTGTCAATTCACAAAATATTTTTAATATTCGTCCAGAAAATATATTCTAATGGATCCTTCCCTCATCCAATCATCGAAGAACTGCGTGATAAATATACTTACAATATTACGCCATTTACGTCTTCAACTTCAGAAGTACCATCGAAATATTCTACATCAGGTAGCACCGGAAGTACTCGTGATAGTGATGATGATGACGAGAATTACGTTGAATGTCCACAAACTCCGCCGGCGAAGTGCTTAGGAGGATTTTTTCCATATCCAGAAGAAGGTAATTTTTATTGTGCCTCAATAACTGACTATTTAGAGTATTTAAAATGAAGAAGCTGGGTAACTTATAATTTTAACTAATGCAAATACCGGATGAAGATTTAAAATTGAATTTTTTTGATGCCATCATCTTATTATTAAATGTAGATAAAAATACAGATGGTTTATTTAAGTATAAAAGGAAATTTAAAAAGAATAAAGAAGAGTCGTCCGCTGCAGGGCGTAAGCAAGCATTTGATAATACCTTTGTTTTGAAGAAGTCAGTTGCTAAAGAACTAAAGGCTTTACGAAAGCAATACTCGCAAATGAGACAAAAACAAAAGAATATGCAGCTGGTTGCGGAAAGCTCCGGCATGACCTCTTTACCTAAAGATGATCCGAAGTTAAATTTCGAAGGGTCAGAAGAAAATGAATCTCATGTTATCAATCATTTATTTGTTAGTAAAGGCCAAAAATGGAATCGATTATATGGTGGGGGAAAATCTTCAAGTATGAATGCTTATCCACAAGAGCAAAAAATAGGAGGATACGTAGATAAACCTCGCTCGCGTCATATATCCTTAGATGAGCAAATCGATGAAGAAGACCACGAAAAACTCGGATCTAAGTCTATGACTGACTTTAGTGAAAATAGTGGATCAACGAACGAAGAGAGGAATTTAATCAGCCAAATAAAACGGACAAATTCTGAAAGTGTATCTGTAAGTAGCGTTTTTGGAAGTGCTGATACCGTATCATCCTATTATTCAGATGAAAGTACGCAAAAAGGAGTATCAAATTCTGGTCAAAAATCGCGCTTTGGCGTTCCGTTGGCAACCGCAAACTTTAATCCTTTTCCTACTCGAGGTGCATTAGAAGAGAAGCGATTAAAGAAATCTATTAAAGTCGGAATTGGTCATACGAACGATGTCTCTGGTACTATTATGAATAACTCGGCTGCAAGTAATCGGTCTAAAAAAATTGCTGAAATTAATGGTATCCGGGCTATGATACGAATGAATAAATATCCTTCTGCCAAAAGTCTTTCAAACGAGTCATCGTGAAAAAAAGTGTTAGATTAACTACAACAATCGTAATGCCATTAATAACTTGTCATAAATGTTGAAAATATTTGTTATTAATGTATGCAATGTTACTTGTATGCCCTTAATTTACAACAGTATCAATGAAAGCAATTTTATTGTAAAAACTATGAAAACAAAAGTATAATATATAAGATAGAGATATGTACATATGAGATGTGTTTACGTTATTTATTTCATGGAATTTATATTAAATTCACAACGCTGCAATTATGATCTGGAAATTTGTTAGTGCTCTCCGATTTGTAAATGTAACTTAAGAAGCTAGACTATAAGTGATTTTTTTGTGAAGATATTTAAAGATAGTAACTACGCATATGTGGTGATTGCGAAAAAATTGTAGTCTTTGAACTTGTATGAAATACTCCAAAATTTCATTTTACAAATCTTGAATTGTTGTCATTGCTAATCGATAAAATTTTATTACGGCAGTCTCAAGCCGAAGTTTTTGAGTCTTGTGCGTCAAGTATCGCTGTTACGGCAACAGTATATTGGAGGTCACCGATTTCAAGTGATCTATTTATGTATTATCCAAATCTATGTAAATGATATAGTTATGATATTGTTACCTGGTATTAAAATTGTGGCAGTGTATATTATGCGAGTTATTTATTCGGTTTTACTGTATAATTTTTAATTTATATTATAAAATCTCTATTAACATTATTTATTGCTTAACATTTGCTGCATTAAGAATTGACCGTGCAGTACGTGTAAATTTTGACCGTTTTAGAGAAGGGATTGAGATAATATTTCTTTATATTTTAGATTAAATTATCATAAGGAATAGCGACACCTTTAAAGTTTTATTTCTATTTACGTGATCGCAAAATGCTATTACTGTGAATTTGTAAGTACTTATAACAGTATGTACGTATATAATTGTTATTGAAGATATGAGTCAATAAAAATAAAGTATTACCATAATAGTGAGACTTTCATTGAAGAAAAAGGTAGAAAGACAACTTTTATATTACACTACGTACGATGATTACTAATTCATCGTAATTTGCATCATTCCAATGAAGAACTTAAATATCGAACCATAGCATCAAATTAAGTCCGTTTGAGAAAAGTATCTGTCAAATCATAAAGCAGATAGTACCTTGAGTTGGTATACCTTCTTGCTAGCAAAATACGCGTATAATCGTATCAGAAAGTAACTTTTATGAAGTCGTTTAAATTTTACCTTGCAACAATGACAATGATTAGGTTTAATGCGGACACTAGGTGATCATCAGTAGCCTAATACAGTAGAATATTTTCAGATGTACCTGTATATGAAGTTATACATATAGGTCATGATCAGTATTACTTTATTTACCAGAGTTTCACGACGTTCTGAGCAATTTCTGGCCAATATCCTTAGCATAGACGTAGTCTCCGGTAGCAGTGGCTTTTCAACGCATACTAAAAGGGCATACAGCCACTGTCCCTGCGATAAAGTAATGTATGAGGATATCTTATTATAAAAGATATAAAATAGTTTGCACTCTAAAACATTCACCAGCAGTAGTGCACAACGGTAAGGAAATATGCGGGAAATTATTCACTTACAAAGAGATCTGTAAATTCCTTCTGATTAAAGCCTTCAGTCAAATTTTCGAATGCTTTTATTAACACAGCCTAAGGATATTTGAAATCTTAATTAAACTCTAAAGGCATGAAATACGAACTTCAACATGCCTACAATAATATCCATATAAGTAGTTTCTTCTAGTATGCCTAATTTATCTTAATAACTAAAATTAAATTAATATAGTAAACCAACTGTTGTATTACACTACTCAATCTACATCGTTCGAATGATCATTAAAGTCAGTAGAAAAAAAATAAAATAATCACACCGTAAGCATATTATTAACTTCGATGATAATTCTAATTATTATTTCACCATACTACGATAAACGTACGATTATAATTAATTTTTAACCTACATATTTCATGCTTGCCAATAAAGCTAGTGTTGGAGGATTTCCTCTCTATCAAAGTTGATTAATGATTATTAACGTAGACTTTCATTCCATGATTTTTGTAACCTAAACTGAATATCCATGTGTAAGTTTAACATGAGTCTGACTTACATGTTTGTTTGATCCTAAGCAAAAAGTAAGCCAGCCATTTTCATCCTTCATAGCCGGCTGATAGTCCAGTGATCATTTACATAAGCAAGCCATGCATTTATATGGAAATAAGATGGATGGAAAAGTGTTATGACGAATGTACACGACAAAATTCCTGGCAAGATACTATAATAGAATAAGCAGCTAATTTGCTTAGCGAAAAGTACAATAACAAATAGCCTTTAAAAGTAGTTCACTATAACACTTATGGTAAAATTTACACCGTCTTACAAAATTAATATCGATCTTGGAGTTGCTTTTCATAAATTTGGCTTTGTATTGCATGAATTTCTGCATAGTAGATAAAACAGAAAATAAAAAATCAGCTTATAGTAGTAACATTCAATAAATGTTTTATACTTGTTTAACACTGACAGTAGCTAGAGTCGTTAGGATTCTGTTACCGAAGCTATGTATGCAATTAAAGCCGCGTACAGTATTTTTTAGGCAAGGGAGGGAACTTTGACAGCTCAAAATAACAAAATCATTTTTATACAGTTCAGTATAACTTGTACCTGCCGATTTTCTGAAAATGTGTGAATTAGAAAATCTTGTATTTCTTCTGATGGAGGAGTTGGTAGTAAACTGCTACTCTAGACATTTTAATTGATTCACAAGTTAATGATGGAAATATAAAGAGTATATAAGTAAATATATAATTAATTGTACTATTACAATCATAATAAATGAATGAATAATTTGTACTACTTATTGAATTAAATTATAATTTTCTTCAAATTGCAATTATAGGCATAGATTTACATTGATTACTGTGTAGCTACATTGTAGATACATTGGCTGTATTTGCATCTTATGTTAATCATCTTAAAGACTAGTACCTTCGTGTAGTTTACTGTGCGCCTAGAATTAAATCGTGAAGAATCGAAATTTTCAGCAACGACAACATCTGGACAATTATTTGCTTCATGCCTATAAAAGTAAAATTGAATCGCACGATCTCGTTTAATTAATAGTGTTACCAACTATCAAGGAGATAAATTTGAAACTTAGATACTAAATCTTTGCGATCATTTCTATCCATTAGGTTATAATACTTTAAACAATAAGTTTACTAGAAATAAATAAATTAAATTATAGGCAGTGAAGGTGCAATTTTTTTACAATCATCAATGATTATCATACAACACCGCGTATCTGCATATGTAATTTATAAGATTTAATATGTATTTTTATGAACAAAGTAAATACTATAGAGGTATACGAGTAGTATAAAAAAAATTTCTGGATATCCTTGGATCGTGCGTTAAAGCATTCTGATAGCTAACCGGTTTAACTCTGTATGTAAACAGTTTCATGTGCTACCTTTAATGTTATCAATTTATTGATGGTACTTGGGTACGAGTCTCATGGTATCTAAATTTGTCGATTGCAATAAACGTAAAGTTTTATGATTGTAGGCTGTTTGGATTTGTTTACAAATTCGATATTTAGTCGTTATACATGGATAATGTAATCTCTACATTTGTAGGTTTAATAGCATCATTTTTTGGCCTTGCATGCATACAGTACAAGCAAAGAGAAATCAACTAGTACGTCAGAAGATACGAACTGAATACAGTATGTAGACCAAAAATAGCATCCACTTTTGGCCTTGCATGCATACCGTAGATGCAAGGACAAATCAACTAGTACGATAGAAGATACGAACTGAATACACGACTGTGTGTAGACCAAAAATAGCATCTACTTTTGGCCTTGCATGTATACAGTAGGTGCAAGGAGAAATCAATTAGTGCACAGAAGATACGAACTGAATACAGTATGTAGACCAAAAAATAGCATCCATCTTTGGCCTTGCATGCATACAGTAGATGCAAGGAGAAATCAACTAGTACGACAGAAGATACAAACTGAATACAGTATGTGGACCAAAAAATTGCATCCACTTTTGGCCTTGCATGCATACAGTAGATGCAAGTAGAAATCAACTAGTACGACATAAGATACGAAGTGAATACAGGACTGTGTGTATACCAAAAATAGCATCCACTTTTGGCCTTGCATCATGCATGCAGTAGGTGCAAGGAGAAATCAACTAGTGCGACAGAAGATACGAGCTGAATACAGTATGTAGACCAAAAAATAGCATTCACTTTTGGCCTTGCATGCATACAGTAGATGCAAGGGGAAATCAACTAGTACGACAGAAAATACGAACTGAATATATAGACCAACTTCAAGTTAGCAGCATTGTACTGCAAGGTTAGCAAGTGCATTGGTTCAACCCTGTTAGAAAGTGCGTATTACATTAAAGTATGGTTTTCATTGGATAAAGGAGTAAAAAAGATTCATAGATTGCTTGTGGCCCTATCTCGACATTGCAGTTTATCTCAGAGTCTTTTAATCATCTGCCCATATTTCAGATTTATAAGGAAGCAGTATACTGATGTCATTATCAAGCATTCTGGTATGACATCGATTGAGCATCATCCAATCTTGCACAGTAGCCTACTTGAGGTTGATTGAATCTTAGTGCAGGACTACTGTATTGATGCACCATTGCTTGTGTCAAACAGTCGATGAGGTAATGCAATGTGTAGAATAACATCATCTATCTAGTAGCTATCTTACCGAACGTTCATTAAGTAATCCTCAGCGGAAGTTGGTACAGATTGTTGCAGCGATGGAATATTATCTCGACCATGATGGTCATCACCTACAGGTAAACATCGCTCCATGGAAACGGCTAGCTGTTGAAAAGAATTCCTTGTATTACAAGGTGTTGGAGGTGAATGAGAGAATTTAATCAAACTACTGCATTTATTGTCACTTACTGCATCCGTTGAGCAGGTAGGAATAGGAATCTGCAGTAATCTAGAGGAGGAAAATAAGGAATAATTCAATCCAGCTACTTGAAAATCATCTAGGCCGACGACCAAAAAGGAAAATACCTCCTCTAGACTCTCCTTTCCTCCATACAAATTCCTATGTTCTAATATCCGGTACTCTACTGCTTTCTCTTGTTGCAAGACAGTACTATCACTGAAACATGGCTAAAGCGACTACGATAATTTAAAGTATCTCGTAAATAACTGCTTTCTTATAGCTTGAAGATATCATGTTCGCGTTATGCTATAGCAGTACAGGCGTCCGTAGCGACGTCCATTAATTAGAGAGTGACGTAAAGACGTTCTGACGTTTCGTTCAAAAAAATGACATTCAATAGATCCTTATGAAACATCAATAATGATCTGGAGACTATTGTTTCTGTATAGGTAAGAGATATCATGTTTACGATGGCTTATAGACTTCACTTGCAAATTAGATGTCGTCATCTATACAATTCTTTATGGAGTACCTTAAACATGATCCAATGTTGTATAGATTAGTTGGTGCTGAATTAGAAAAGCAATCTCGTCATACAACACCAATCTTCAAGCTAGAAACTTGCTTTCTTTTATAGCATTAATTTGCTAATGACGAATTTAAATGATGTGCGCATCCAATTTGTCTTCTATATGTTTTTGAAGACAAATTAGATCGACGTGTTATGATGGTAAATAGGCTAAGAAGTAGCTCAGTTCTTGATATAGGAACGCAAACATGAGCGTCTTGCTATACAATTACTATACCGTATTGAACACATTCTATACTGGACCTCCTTCATTAACTACAAGCCGAAACTCTACATTATATACTGTAGAGTTAAGTGAAAATAGTATCGGAAGATTCTATTACAGTGCATACTATGGTAGAATTGGTAGTATAAAGTACCCTAGACTGCTAAGCGAGTGACCCTCTTGACGTCTCAATCGCGACGTCGTACAACGTTCCGGCGGATTCCATAGAAACGGATACGAATACTCAATGCAGCTAGCTAATGGACTCCTGCAAGGTTTAATGTCGCTTTTCCTTGCCACTATTCAACTGGATTAAAAATGACATCGCTTATCCTTTTGGGGATATTAACACATCTAATTTACATCATTGCTGTATTTGAAAGTTATATCCAATCGCCACTGGTCCATGGCATGCAAGGACATTCAGTTCGTCAACGACCTCCTGCTAAACGTCTTGTCCTCTTTGTAGGAGATGGTCTACGAGCTGATAAGCTATTTCATATCCAAGATAATATTGCAAGAGCTCCATTTTTGAGGTAATTTATTCATTCACATCATCCAGACATGATGGCATCATGTGTATGTTGGTGTTATAATACCAGAATATCTTATTTCTATTTCCTTATGGATATATTGACCTTGACGTCGCATATCAACAAGCTACATCGATGCATACTGTAGAATAGATTATAGACTGGAATAAGTGGCAACACTACAACACAGTTTAAATTTTGACTACTATTGAAATTTCAAGCTTGCTAGCTAAAATTGAACTATCGTTTAATTAATGACAAAATCTGAGCATGATACATGGTGTCTATAGCAATTGCTAATTTGGATTGAGTTGACATTTCAAAAATCAGATTCTTAGCACCATCCAATCAATTTACCCGCTAATAAATCGCATAATCGAATACCAGTCCTAAGCGGATAAGCAGTTGCAGTTGATGAAGCAGCAAATCATATGATTAAAATTTTAAAAATTCCTCCCAGTTTATCATGATGTTAACTATCCTACTGATACACCTTAAGTGACAATTATGTATGCATTAAAGGCTACCTATATAATTACTTGCTAGCTTGCTAACAGACCAGTAATATGATCATAATATTAAATTACGAGGAAGTTCTGGACGAGATGCGTAGTGTTCAATTCGAACTTTATCAACACTGATCGCACATTAGATTTAGTTGACTAGGTTGCAATGTATCAGCATTCTGACATTTAAAACATTTACATTATTATGCAAACCTTCGCACTTTCTGACCTGAAATCGTAAAATACTATCATTGATCGATATTGCAGTTTATGAACTGACGTCAGATCAACAGTCAATCAGTAAATATAGTTGAAATATGTATAATTTAGCTTGAAATAAATATACAAACAGGGAAATTTATTTTACTGTGCTTGATGTTACCAGGGAAAAAGTTTTAAAATATGGTAGTTGGGGCGTATCTCATACCAGAGCACCAACAGAAACTAGGCCAGCTCATATTGCATTAATCGCTGGCTTTTTTGAGGATATTACTGCCATCAAGAAAGGTAAGGCAATTGAATTATTGTAATGTACTGCATGTGAAAATGTCTTAAATTGTTACATAGAAACAATAAACGAATACATCGAACTGTGCGTAATGTGTTAATGATTTTTATGAATATTTACAAATATAAAACCGTACTATCAATCAGATCAAAGATACCCTATTCTTTGTATCGTTACAGGTTGGAAAGAAAATCCAGTCAAATTCGATTCAGTCTTTAATCGAAGTACTCATACATGGTCATGGGGCAGTCCAGATGTTCTACCTATTTTTAATAAAGGTTATTAATTTATTATAAACAGAAAGAACTAATGTAATATTTGATTTGAAACTGCTGGCATAAAAATGTTATCATACATCCGTCCTGAATGTACTCCCCAGCCGTCCTATTGTAACAGTGAAAACTTAGCACTAACAAACTTACGAATAATTTACTTATAAATATAAACTAGCATTAACCTTCATTCTTTAATTTAAACAATGCATATATAACTGAACCCAGCCTACCTTGACTACGTTGAATAACAAGGGCTTTCTACTTCATTGAATTTGATCTATGATGATGACTAAAAAGTTTTTACATTTTCTGACTCTCTCTTTATATAAAGGAGCTGCGAAACGAAAGATGACAACGTTTATGTACTCACTACCATTCCAAAATTCTGTTTACTATAATGGTATTGTATTGGACAAGTGGGTGATTGAAAACTTCAGAAAGTTTTTTACCCAGGCAAAGTCTAACCAGGCTCTCAAACGAGCATTGAATCAAGAAGGAATTATGCTATTTTGTCATTTACTTGGAATTGATACTAATGGCCATTACTATAAGCCGTACTCCCAGTATGAACATAAGTTGATATTTTAATAATTTTTGGCTTTAGTATTTAATTGTAATTTTCTGCTGTTTCAAGTTTTAACGTTATAATTGGTCCCTAACCTAGGCAATACATAGAAAATATTCGTTATGTTGATACTGCAGTCAGGAAGATGGTTAACATTATTGAAGATTTTTTCGGCCATGATGGAAAAACGGCTTTTATTTTTACTTCAGATCATGGGATGATGGATTCAGGTGAACTAATGCAGTAACGAGAGTGCTAGTTACTATTATAAAATATATGTATTAAAATTCATCTAAATTTAACTTCTTCAACGCTGTAGGGTCGCATGGTTCTGGTAGAATACAAGAAACGTATTCTCCATTTATAGCGTGGGGAGCCGGAATTGCATGGCCGGTACATCCGAATCCAATTGATGACTATAATGATCGTTTAGCGAGTGGTATGTTATGAATAAATTGATCGTGCATAAAAGTTTTCATGTTCTACACAGCGTATATTGCTCATGTTAAAGACAACAATAACTTTTTGCTTTTCGTTTGCACAATCTAGAATGGAAGCTACTGGGTTATAGGAGATTAGACATCAAGCAGGTATATAAATGCAAGTTTATATTTTATAATTAGTTTTACACATCTTTCAGTAACTGGAAAAATGAAAATGTTCACGCGTTGTTAGTAATTGCTTAGATAATTATTATTGTAGATTGATATACCGCCTTTAATGTCGAGCTTGCTTGGAATAGCTATACCGATTAATTCAATGGTAGGTGCACAAACAAACAAATTGGAATACGCAAACAAGAGCTACTTTGTAGACATCTCTTATTTGTTATTTGTAGGGAATTTTACCCATTTCGTATCTAAATGCAAGTAAGTCTTATATTGCCGAAAGTACGATTGTTAATGCAAAACAGCTCGTCGCTCAGTTCGAGGTATAGAAAGAGATAAATATCTTGAGTATAACAAAAAATTTATAATAAGAGAATAGTAACTTTAAGATCCGATCTAACAATTATTAATAATAAACACGATTATCGTGGCTATCGTGGCACCAGATGCAAAGAAAAAATAAAAGTGCTGGCACTATATTTCACTTTTTAAGGCATTACAGGTACAGTATTGCAAGTTATTGTTATTTCATATTTTGTTGAAATACTTATAACATTTGCATATTTTTGCAAAATTTAGGCCTTTACAAGGTGATACTACGGTGAGTACTGTAATTTGCTTTGTAATCGCTACATCTAGGTGACAGAAAAAAATTTTGATTTAACATGTAGTTGCGCAGTATTGACCACCGTCATGCAGCTGTGTGTACAGTTGATGAACTAGTAAACTAAATTTTAGTTTTCCAGTTATTGATGTATTATGATTAATTATTCATGCAGAGTAAATGGGTTAGTAAGCTTGAAAATTTACATGAGCATGGTGATTTCGAAGAAGTAGTAAGTAAACTAATATATGTTGGTTGCCATTGATACATGTAAAAGCTAATCACTGACGCTAGAAATATTTTGCTATTAATCACCTTTACGTATTCTTACAGATAAGATCAAGTAAGACTCTTGCCCGCTTGGCTCTGGAAGGGATAAATTATTACCATACATATAATCGAGCAGTAATAAGGTTCAGAAATTAATCGCTTTGATATCGTAAATTGGTATAATCTTTTTGATTACTAGTATCGTAACGACTGTAAAATTATCCTATTTTTGTTTATATCTTATTATTATAAATAGTGCATCAGTTATGGCTGGCCTAACTGGCTGGATCATTTATGTCCTACTGTTTATTGTAAAGACATATACAAGCCTAGAATCTAGTAGATTAAAGGTAATAACATTGATTCATTATTTTGTGTAGTCCGAAATATTTGAAAGTAATTAATTTATGTGTTCAAACAACTAATATTTGTAATTACAGTTAGCTACTGTTAATAAATCTCAAAGTAAGAGGATCAACTTGGTATTTACACTATTTTATGTAGGTGTATTTACAATTTTAATAGGTAAGTTAGGTAGTTAATACGGATTCAAGTTTAACTGGTGCATACTAACAATTGATGAATTCAATTTTTTAGTTGAAAAATCCTCTCCTACATATTTTGCTTACTTCGGTATCCTTTTATTTCTCTGGAATCGGGTCATTAATCAGTTAGTTAATATCTGATAGCAGTCATTGCTATAGCTAATATCCTATATATTCTATTAATTATTACATTCTGTTTACTGCTTAGACATGAAAACATATATAATTTGGCAAAATATCTGCTTACAAGTTCTTTATGCTCCAAGGCTATATTTTCCGCCCTAATTACCATTTTATCTTCCGAATTACTGGTATCTTTAGTACACAGTATTAGATTCTATATTATTAAGCCGAGCACGCCATGTTACTTTGCTTCTTGTTATAAATTAGGCTATCAGCTTTAACAATCGCCGGACTCTAACACTTGCTTTCATTTGTCTGGGTACAACATATAAGGCTAACAAAATAATCCAATAACAATAATGCAGTACAGTATAATAACATCATTTGCATTAATAACTGTAATTATTAAGCTAGCAACATTGATGATGTTTTATTATTAATAAATATCAGCCATAAAATACTTAATGGCAAATTACATCAAAAAATTAATTTGATTGATGTAATCGTATTCATTGAAGGTTTTTGGCCTTTAACTACGTCATTAATAAGGAAAGACAAGGTTAGAAAATGTACCATATAATGATAAATAATGAATTACTCATAAATAACTCTGAAGACCCTAATTTCGATAAAGGATTACAGTGCTTACATCTAATAATACGGTTAACAGTTTCTTGTGGGCTACTGGCTGTTATCGTGCATTTCAATTGGGATCTTTCCTTCCCTTCCTCCTATAGAAGGAATAGCTAAATATGGTTATGTGTAAGTTACTAAAGCTCGTATTACCCGTATAGCATAAGCACTGTATCTTAACGAAAGTATCTATTTAGATTTATGACTGGTGCTGTGACTGGCGTTATAGGAATTTATCTTTATATTAGGTAATATCGCACAATTAACTTATTAGAATATAATTATACATGCTTGTGAAAGTATGGTAACTCAAATAAATAAAACTTTCGTTAGGCACAATCGTGTTAAAAGTTCAATCATCGGTTTTCAGGTATTTACTCAAATGCATAAAATATCATTAGGCTGATTTTTATCCTATAGTATCTATGTTTATTATGCCATTAACAAGATGACAAGTAACGATTTGACAATGTAATAGAAATGTACAGTTTTAAAGTCAAAAATTATACTTACAATTGATATATTAATTTTTCTAACTAGATTTTATTAGCTGTTATTGCTATTTATGTAGTCAATAGCACAGCTAAGGCCAAAGAAGATTACTTCAGGATACCAGTATTGAATCTGTACCTTAGTTGGTTTATTTTGGGTAAATTCGTTCAATTCTGGTTACAAATTGCGCGTAACTGTTGTGAATTACTACATATTAATACTGTCGCCCAACTTAAACGTGTAATCCTCAGGAACAAGTTGTATTATACCGCTATTGAGCCCTCCAATTCTTCTAGAACGTGTTTGGAGCATATTTTTGTCATTAATGACAACGTATATCTTACTTAGTATATCGTATCCATGATCACACAACATTACAGTTTTACTGACTGACTGAGAATAATGTTACATTTATGTTGGTTATTTCCTTGACTCACTGCAAGATATGATAGTTTATTTTGCCTTGCGTTATGCAACCTAATGGTTACTTGGGTCAGAATAGAGCAACGATTGTCAAAGTATACGCCTCGATTGGTCAGTAATATCTTCGATTCGTTGATTATTCTGATTAAATTGGTAATATTCCAACCTATATTTTGTAGTTAACGTCGATCTTTTTCGAAAATGGCACACCTAAGACTATGAAAAAATTACTTGATCATGGTAAATATACGCGACAATAATCTGGTTAACAACTGACATATCATTATTGATACCGTAATACTCTACTTTTAGACGTCGAAAACTTTAAAAAACTGCAAATGTCACATCTAAGAATTGCGATACTTTTTGTAAGTAAAACATGGTGGTATAGACCACTTTGAAAGTCAATTGTGATTGTATTTAATTTCAACGTTCTAATTAATATGTATTATCCGTAAAAACATTAGCTCTTATTTACTACTACGGCCTTTTTTGGCATAACAAACATTGGCAGTTTAAATAGGTAAAGGCTTTGCATGTATGCATCTTCGCAGTGTGTTTGTTAACATCCGTAAATTTGAACTCAAGTTCAATTTATAAACTTTATGGATATCAATTTTTATTTTGCGATTGTTTTCTACAGTACAAAGAAATGTAATCGGTTTTATGGGATACTTTTATTGTTATTTTTGATGAATTTAGCCTCGATCCTGCACCCACATATTGCTTTCTTGTCGTATATACTCCTTTAGCAAAGGTCATATTGTATATTTGCAAGGTAAATAATATGATTTCAAATTATCAAAAATGGCATATTTGCCTATCTTTATATTTAATCAAGTTTCTCAACTTGTAACTAATAACGTTTATGTGATTATGATAATAGATATCGATTCCTTTTGTATTGATAATCGCCGCTGTACGTAGCTTACAACTGTCTCTTCAATTCAGCTTAAAATGGTGATTATAGATCTTGACTGTACATTGCAGATAATTCGAATTTGGCGTTATAATGTGATCCAGTTATGCTAATTTTAAAGTATTTACAGCTTAAATGGGCTTTAAACATTAATCTGATTGAAATTTATTTCTTATTTACAGCATATTTCTAATAATGGTCTGTTTAACTGACATAATATCAATGGTGAGTACGATAATGCTAATCCAATATGTAGTGGTAACCATAATTGCTTGCATTAAATTACTATTTACTCCAGCAATAAGGTCGAATAGAATCAATGAGACACTTCTTAATAACATCATATGCTTTATTAACATTAGCATCAGTTTTTACATGTATCGGATCAAGGAAGCTGGGTCGAAATTGGAACTAGGTACAATTTTTTATTTATTTAAACACCTCCCACATCATATATAGGACAAAATAACAGCCTTTCCAGAATTATCACGGGTTGCCTTTATAAGATAAGACTTATATTTACTTTCTTGTTTCAGCATTGCTCATTACCTTATAGCAATGGTCGTGATGGCAGCTTTGATCATGTTGTCTGGTTTAACAAATATTCTACTTTCTTACTCTCCGTACTATCGAAAAATTCATATTGATAATCTATTGTAAAATAAAGCGAAATATATACTAAATGCAGTGACTGAAAGAATAATAGTGGGCGGAACATAATAAAAGCCTGAAGACCATATTTTTTATGGAGGCCTTGATTTTGCTAACCCAATGATACATACAAGGTCAAATCTATGTTGCAATTTTAGAAAATGATCGCGTTCGAAAAACTTACTTTATAACTAACCAACATAAATGATAATTTTAACAATGTGTGCCAGGTCATGGACCACTAGAGGAAAACCCGGATCGATGCATATGTATATATACACACACTGTACAATCTCTTATTATGCTGCAAGTATGACAAATTTGCTTGTTACCATGATCTAGGATTACGCTTATTACATAAGTAAAATTAAGCGATTGTTAAAGTAAAGTCGTAAATATACAGTAAACAACAATTACCTTACTAATATGTCGATCAGCTGTTTACGAAAACATCCAAGAATCTTGTAATAAAGACTACAATTAGCATAACTAATTAAATTTTATGCACTATGTAATAACTACCGTTTTGGAATGAAATTCCACAGATTTATTTATCTCACATCTGAGGTAACTTTCCGTATGGCATCTATTTGTTAGATGTGACGTGTACTAATACATCTGCTCTATACTTTTTTATACTAGTATCACCGTAGAATTTAGACGTTATCCAGTCTGTTGCTACGTAAATATTGACTAAAGACGCGAAAATATTTCGTAGTAAATACATAAAAGATTGTGAGTCAATTTAAGATCATTTTGACCGTCCCGTTTACTAGTTATTAATATGCAATAGGGAGTAATTAATTACCCGTATTAAAACTTTTGATTCTGTGATAAGATAAGTAATAGCGTATTGCTGATAGTCGCTTTATAACACTCGAAGTAGTGAAATTACTAGTTATATAAATTGAAGATTGATAAATCTAGATTTACGTAAAAATTTGAAAGATTGTATGCATATTACCGTTAAATACACCTAAATGTAGAATACCAATGCGTGATTAATTTTAATTTATCATATCCACAATCTATATGTTGCAGCTATAGCTTGTTATGGCTGGCCAATTTCATACGAATTCCTATAAATAAGTACTTTCATAAAATGTTTGTAATTATACGATTGTGAAAGGCTAATGTACGTGTATCTATACTCGTATATTTGAGACTATATCTAATATGGATTTACGTGTGTACAAGCTATTAAATCGTAACCAAACAGTAGTTTGTAGTCTGTACCTCTTTCAGGATTGGTCAATAACTGTACTTTATTAACTTAAGTACGTTATCGACGACGACCTTGGTGTGTGAACTTACAACGTCACAAATACGGTACGTATGCATGAGATAGAATCAAATATGCAAAATATGCACAACTGTGGGCTATAAATGATCAAATCTAAATTGACGCACAGTGTAAGTATGAATATATGGCCCATCCCGCCATAGAATACTGGGTTATATTCAAAGCATCACAATGGAATTATCATAATGAAACTGTTTAATGTGCAGTAGTTGAAAATACAAATATATACGCTGACAATTCAGTTCAATTTATAATTATAATCATTGTTATACGTAATTTCTACGAGTATGGTTGCGCATATGAGTTATGTATACATCATACGTAAAGAAATTTTACAGCTGCAGCATATAAATTACTGCAGATGGCATGCAAGTTAAATGTAGATTTACAATACCACTCATGTTATAAATCTTGATAGAGCCACGCTATGTTATGCAAAATGTTTGAGCAGAGAGCAATGTAACTACATCGCATTAGCGTATTTCATTTTATGCTATTAGAAAGGATAGAGTTATACATTACATTTATCCTATTTATCTCAAATATTATCAAGTACGTATACTTCAGTACATAATAAAATACAATAAATGAGATCATTAATTAATACTGGAAACAAAACGCCACACTTATTTTGACGCATGACAGCAAAGTAGAGTACAATAGAATTATTGTGAAAGTTAGCTCCAACGATCCGTAGGCAAGGTTGATTTGTCTAGATCGTCAAAGTATGGATGAGATAAGGCACGTTTACCGGAGATACGATTGGCAGGATCGTATATCAACATTTTCTGATTTCGAAAAGGAATAGCAAATTACCATTAATTAATTTACAGTAATATTATTGTTTGAAAATTAGATAAGTGCAACTTAAGGTTAAGAAACGTTGAGAAAAGATCATTACCGATAACAAATCGATGCCAGATTCAGACATGTTTGGCACGAATGTATCATAACTCTGTTTACTCCACTTGGGGAAGCTACTCTTAAATTCCGGTAAGGACGAAACTCCAGGCCAGATATCATCATCCGGTGTGCCTAAAATTCTAGTAGAATAGAATAGAACGCAATAACAATAATTAATTGATTCAAAGAGGGCAAGAAAGTAAGTGAATAGCATATGCGATAGTCATCAATGGCATGTTATTTTACCTGAAAATTCTAAATAGTTCGTCAATTTCAGAATCGCCTTGGAACAGAGGTCGTCTTAACCACATTTCAGCAAAGATGGTACCGGTACTCCAAATATCTAAGGGGCAAGAATAACGGGTAGAACCGAGAAGGACCTCAGGAGCTCTGTACCACAAGGTTACAACCTACATGTAATATACGGTATATGTATATAAGTACGCGTTAAGGAATTAAGATATGCCCGCTATAGTCTTGCATTGATTTGAATTCAGAATAGATGTAATGGTAAGTAGTAGAGATGAAGTAATGTATTTTACCTCGTGGGTATAAACTCGTACTGGAACACCAAAAGCTCGGCCTAAACCGAAATCAGCCAATTTAATACAGCCCTTAGAGTTAATTAGCAAGTTTTGGGGCTTCAGATCACGATGTAGGACACGATGTGAATGGCAATAAACCACACCCAAAAGAATCTGATACAAGTAGCTCTAATATAAGAATTGAAGAGAAAGTGTTGTGTCATTAATATCATTCATTCTATACGTATGTTGATATTACATACATTTGATACGTTTCTTTAAAAACTTGTATGTATTATTTAATAACAGGCATTACCAAAAAAACCTGACCTCATGTACAATACTGGTACTGTAGAGTAAATGACGATAACGGAAATTACCTTCATCAGCATTGCATCAATGGTTTTGCCTTTGGGCAAGGTATCTAAGTATCTTTTCAAATCCATATCCAAGAATTCAAACACTAGATATAATTTGCTTTCTTCATATAAAACTTCGATTAAGCTAAAATTAGTAAGAGAAAGAATGTCAGGCAGCGGTCTTTACGCATATATGCATTTTTGACAGAAGAAAAAAATTTTGCTAAAACCATCCAGCGGATTATTTTGAACGCACAACTAATAGAAGCACATTTGGTATGAAAAGTCTATAACGTTTGTAAAAGTTATAGGTACGTTGATAGGAACCATTTATCAAGTACAGTCGAGTAAGATATTTACTGCATTAACAAGTGTGTATTCATCACGGCGTACTTACTCAACGATATTAGGATGCTTAAGCTCTTTTAGGAGAGAAACTTCACGAATAGCCGTACTGGGAATACCTTCTTCTTCGTTTTCCAAACGAATTTTCTTTAATGCCACCAATTGTTGAGTATTCCTGTTCTTACCCTTGTAGACTACTCCGTAAGTTCCTTCGCCAATTTTTTCAATTTTTAAGTACTTATCCATGGTAAAGAATATCGGTCTCAATCTAATGTTTACAACATGAGCTCGTTAGTCATCGTCGAGGTTACAATAACGTTATTGTATCTAATAACAATCAGTGGTAGGTACGCTAACTTTTAATGGTTACAACAGGAGTAATAAAGCGCTCAAGGATCATCATTATCTTAGGCAAAAGGATAGAATTTAAACTTTCATAAAGTAATGTTAAGCTTTGTAGATTGATACTGATACTGTCAAGTAGCTAAAATAACGATTCAAATACACACTGGTGTACAGTACAACCGTAAAGATTAAAAATTCAATTCATAACTTCTAGTACTGTATTGCATTCTATAACGATCCGTGGTGGATATATTGACTTTACCATTGTTACAGTCGACGGAATAAAGGCATCGATGGCTACTACCTTGACTACCTTGGAAATAGGATAGAATTTCCACTTGCATACAGTAACCAAGCAACCTTAAGCTTTCTCGATTGATACTGTACTACACAAGTGTAAACATTATCCATGCGATTTATGATTCAGATTTGAAATTCAACAACTTATTGCTTCGCTAAATCGAAATGGATGATTCGCGAATCCGATAATGGAACTTTCTTAGTGGTAATGTTAGCAAGTAGAAAGCCTTAAAAGGATGACTACGACCTTGGTAGCAGGATAGTTCGAATACTAAAATACGTACTATACAAGTGTAAAGCATTATGTAGGCGATTGATGAAAAAGATTTAGAGTTGAAATACGCGTATTCTAATTTATTGCTTGGCTAATGTCAATTGACGGACGATCCATGGACATTCTATTTTGAGTCTCTTTTTTAATGGTGAAAGTAGAAAGAATAAAAGCCTTCCCTGACTACTACTACTACCTTGATACCAGGGGATACGCTTTCAACTCGCATGGCAGTACAGTAAGGTTAAGCTTTCTACCGTAGCAATATTGATACCAATCCAGAATTAATTTGATGATAATCGTAAGTGGATCCAATGATAAAGGGTCAATTCTACCAACGACCTAAGCTACCGTTGAATGCTGCATGTCATGGATGAAGGTAAGATTTAAAGTTATTCAATCCCTTACTTTGCCGTCCAAAGATTTCAATTTCTATCCAACCAATTTGAGCGAAACGAGTGGATATTCACTTTCTTGTATCACAAGGAGACGTTGCCTAGAGATGGATAGAAAATGAGATCAAAGTTGGGGGTTCATCATTGGAAAGAAAGAGGAGGAGAAAATGCAAGTTGGAATAACCTTTTGCAAAGCCAAGAAGAATCGACGATCGAACTTGTACAATCAATCAGCCTACAGTAAATTGAGGATACTACACTAACCAATTTCTCTATCGCAGGCTAACAGTGCCAAAATGGATCACAAGAGAAATGATGGAAGAGACGACGATGATGGCGAAGAGAGATTTTCTGTTGGAATGATAGCGAACGTCCGCGACTTTCAAGTAACGTCAGGGGAATGCGTGAAGTGTTGTAGTGTCAGTTTTCAAAATGACGTTGGTAAAGCAGTGAACGGGTCGACTGGTTGTAGCTGGAAACACTCCTGTCTACACCAGTATTTTGTATGCAAGTCGACACAGTAGACAGGTTATGTATGCAATACAAGAATACAACCACTGACCTGAGAAGTACCTTAAATGCGGCCGCTCAGATTCAAATTTGACAGTGAGCCAATCAGATGCAAGACAGTTTGCCAAGTGATTGATGGACGTCTTGTACCGGTCCCAATAGTGGTCTCGGAAATCTATTGGTCAACAAGTTTCATACTGAATCATCTTGGGAAAAGAAAATTCGTCCTGTGCTGTACCGTACAGTACGCGGCCGTACTGACGGTACAGACAGACGGTCATGGACTGTACAGTATTCCCGTATGATCGTCCAGTGTACTGTACACTGTGTACTCTAGAATCTGGCTACAATGGCATCCCTTCCTTCAAAAATCAAAGTTGTATTCCGTTGAAATTCCTGTAGAATATTAATATTGATGTATATATCTTCTCGTAGAAGGATGTCTCCACAGATATGGGCCTGATTTAACTTACACCACTGCATTTTCTTAGGGTGCCATCGAAATAAATCAGACTTGTACTTTTAGTAATACTGTAGTGTATAGCGCTTTAACTGCACTGCACACTATGTAGTGCACAGTGTCATACCGTACAATTCAGGATGACAGTGCACAACAAAATAGGTGCTTCGATTTTGTTGCAATTTGGACTTGTGAATCACGGCTGTAAACATGGCTGCAAACAACGATATTCTTTGTGCTCAAGTTGTCCAACCAATATTGAATAATATACAGTATAGGAAATGGATGGCTGTGATCGATAACATGAGTAGAAACTACTGACTGTACAGTACAGCAGTGAGACTAGTGGAAGCGAGTTGCAGTACTGTAGACCTGTCCACAATCAAATTGTGAAATTGGTATTGGGAAAATACAGGAGTAATAGTAAGATTCAGCCATTAATCAATGCTGTTTTATTCGACCAAATACCAAATACTGTTATAACTTTATACATAATTAACCAGTTGAACCCATACTTTGCAGTAAAACATTTCAGTTTGCAGTACAGTAGTAGTACTGCAAACTAGTATTCTGTAACCCCACTAGTAATGACCTTTATGAGCAAGTCGTTCATGTCAGTGTTAGTCTACAGTATACTTTATCTTTATTGTACCTTGACTACATTGAATTCATGGAATAAACTCCATGACAAATTCCCAAAATCTGATCATTCTATAGAGGTAAGAATAATAGGAAAATATTTTTTTCCTCTACCTCTACGATCCTGCAGTACATCATAATCGTTGCACTGTCGTTAACTATTGAAACATCCCGATTCAATCTTGACGTCATCTTAATCCAAATTGGAGTTGTGGCTTTTCGTACAAGATAAATAAATAACAAAATTAGATAGAGTGGTACAGTAGAAAGTAGTATTCTGTAACCCTACTAGTAATGACCTTTATGAGCAAGTCGTTCATGTCAGTGTTAGTCTACAGTATACTTTACCTTATTGTACCTTGACTACATTGAATTCATGGGGAATAAACTCGACGACAAATTCCCAAATCTGATCATTCCATAGAGGTAAGAATAATAGGAAAATAGTTTTTTCCTCTACCTCTACGATCCTGCAGTACATCACAATCGTTGCACTGTCGTTTACTATTGAAACATCCTGATTCAATCTTGACGTCATAATCTTAATCCAAATTGGAGTTGTGGCTTTTCGTACAAGATAAAAATAACAAAATTAGATAGAGTAGTACAGTACAATTCGATCGATGTAGTTAACAGACTGTACTCACATGACTGTATGGCCCATACGGCATGCACACTTGCATAGTATGCCATTCAGGAGTGTACAAGTCTACAGGACGAGTCTGCATTTATTGGTGTTTACCCCAAACTAATTCAATCATTAACCCCCCCCCAAAAAATAGAATACTAAAAATACTCAAAACACGCCAGTGCGATAGTGGCCAATCTTCTCATGACTGCAACAGCTTGGCTGCTTGAAATCCATCGTATGAATAATTCAAACATGATCGTCTTTTCGGCAACTTTGATGGCCACCGATAGCTAAAAGAAATCGCAGTATTCTCCCTCCTGTCCGGTACGGTAGCGGCGACATTGCCAACTAAAATTGACGACATCAATCGTTAAGGTATAACACCATACGTTGTTAGATTGTGCGTATGATATGGTTTGCCAATCTGCAGCAGCATTTTTGAATTGATGGAATATCGGAATTGATGTACCAATTCACGCATTATTTCTGTTGTTGAATTTGTATGTTACTGCTACTTAACATGGATATACATTGTGTATCAAAAAAGAGATGATCCATCGCCCCAAAAAATGACTGAATCAATTTTAATGTAAGGTATTGTGAATACCAGAATCGGTGGACGAAGATTGCCACACAGCTGATCGGTTATATGACCTTGTTTTATGTACTTTGTTTCTAATAAGATACTTCAATTACTGACTACAACATTGATAATCGGCCATATTTTCAAGCGAGAATCACTTATTCGCTAACAAAAGCTCTCATTGCATTCTCCATTCGATCTGGTTAAAATGCAGTAGTAACATGTTTATTCATGGATTAAATGACTACAACGTCACTTTTGATGAATCCATTCCCCGACATGATCAGTGTTTAGTCGTCGTCAAAATGAAACCAGTACTGTATTCTTATTGTAGAATTCGAATTCATAATGGATGATAGATTGGGTAGCTTAATGAAATAGTACAAGCATTAATAGCGATCAATCCATCTGACAAGCAGGCGATTTCACTTTTATAGCTAATTAAAATAGTCACAGCATCAAGGAAAATAAATAAAAATGGCTAACGGACCTTAGCAAAATCCTGCAATACCGTATGAAGTGTAGTCTACTGTAGTACTGTACTGTACAGTGTACACACTTCGATTATAACATCAGGGAGGACAGACATCAATCGAGCTCGTTTTGACAGTTAATCGCCATTTTATCTCATCCATTACTATCTTTCAACAGAAGCTGAATCATCTTCATCATTGAAATGTTCACCACTGTTGATTACTTTTGAATCAATCATCCGATCTTTTCAACCCTTTTGATATGCTTGAAATAATGCAGCTAATTGGATTAATATTTTGCCGGGAAGACGATATGCCTTATACAATACCATACTATACTAGTGCACTCGACAATACCAGTCATGGGAACGAAGTACCACATCAATGGCTTCATGAGTTGCTGCCAACTTGTACAGTAAACCAGCGTAGAACGCAATCCACTGCAGTATCTTCTCGATGGCAACCATGGATGGATTGTACTATACACTGAAGAGTAGTAAACTATTAAAACATTGATATAGGACTTCAGAGCGAGATTTGATTCCATTTTTAGTATTAAAATCTACATTTAAAAAGAAAATGGACATTTCAAGATTGCTCATCTTGCCATCAACGTTCTCGCTGTTTGATCGTCCATTAATAAGGCAACCATGGATGGATTGTACTATATACTGAACAGTAGTAAACTATTAAAACATTGATATAAGACCCAGAGTGGGATTTGCTTCCATTTTTAGTAATAAAATCTAAAAACTACATTTAAAAAGAAAATGAACATTTCAAGATTGCTCATCTTGCTATCAACGTTCTCGCTGTTTGATCGTCCATTAATAAGGCAACCATAGATGGATTGTACTATATACTGAACAGTAGTAAACTATTAAAACATTGATATAAGACCCAGAGTGGGATTTGCTTCCATTTTTAGTAATAAAATCTAAAAACTACATTTAAAAAGAAAATGAACATTTCAAGATTGCTCATCTTGCCATCAACGTTCTCGCTGTTTTATCGTCCATTAATAAGGCAACCATAGATGGATTGTACTATACACGGAACAGTAGTAAACTATTAAAACATTCATATAAGACCCAGAGTGGGATTTGCTTCCATTTTTAGTATTAAAATCTAAAATCTACATTTAAAAAGAAAATGAACATTTCAAGATTGCTCATCTTGCCATCAACATTCTCGCTGTTTGATCGTCCATTAGACCGTATACCAGCGCAGAACGCAATCCACTGCAGTATCTTCTCTATGGCAACGATGGATGGATTGTACTATACACTGAAGAGTAGTAAACTACTAAAACATTCATATAGGACTAGAGTGAAATTTGTTTCCATTTTTAGTATTAAAATCTACATTTAAAAAGAAAATGGTCATTTCAAGATTGCTCATCTTGCCATCAATATTCTCGCTGTTTGATCGTCCAGTAGACCGTGTGTATAACTTGTTTATCGGATGCGATTGTACTAATATGGATGTGATACATTGAGTAATCTATGCTGCTGCATCACGGTAAAGGACATTCTCACTTTATTCGTCACATAGATGACAACAGAACAACGAAGAAGTAACCAGAAAATTAGTAATTCTGGTTAGCCTTAATGCACTTATTTGTTAGTCAGAGAAACTTCTATAGAGTAGATTTGTGTTGGTTAAACTTGTTGTGGTAGTGATGGAATACTTAACATGATCTTACTAGTCTTAATGCACTTATTTGTTACTCTGAGAAACTTCTATAAAGTTGGGTTGTGTTAGTTGAGCTTATTGTGGTAGTGGTGGAATGCTTAACATGATCTTACTTATCAGAAACCATGAATGGCAGTATCATGATTTCCCTCGATGTGGCTGTTGTTAAATCTACCCAGGATAATGATAGAGCCAAGGTGAACAAGAATCTTGAGATACTTGTAGCAGGGCTTACTACTGCATAGACAGACGGGTACGTATAGTAGGCTGGATTGGATGTTTATTGATCTAGCAATGGCGTAACCACTCACAATATTGTATTTTAAAAATTTTGATCCTTAAGTACCCTATCCTTCTCACAGTATGACGCATTGGGATGGTCATGACTTTTTCTGCCATATTAGACATTCACCAGAAGAGAAATCAGGATGCTTGATCGTAATTCATGTTGAACCCTTCAACATCGCTTTACTCTAAACCTTGTGAAGATTGTGAAGACGCCAAGAAATCCAACATGAAGTGTAGATTGTACACTAGATCACAGTTAAACTACCCTGTACATGGAGATGGAGACGAAACCTTTTATTGGAAGTAATGCATGTCGTATTATATGAAGTTAAAGTACACTACACTACAAGCCAATTCGCACTAAAATAATCCGTCATGTGAATACAATACGTATATATGTTGACACAGTATGATCCACCTTTCGAATAAAAACAATTTTATTGACCCTAAAGAATTCTTTAGACGCAGAAATACTGTAGACAACTAAGTATGAGTATTCTACTGGGGTTGTACTATAATAAGGAGATTCGTGAAAAGAAACGATGCCGTTTTGGTGTACTACATGTACTGTATACTGCATGTCTAGATAAGCAAAGTAGTATCTACAGTATTTCCAAAATCGTCCCGCTGATCGCACTGTTCCTGGCTCAATAAATAAATAACTTTCACCTTGTGAATTCTTAATTGGGGATGCATGGAACAATGATCACTTCATATTGCGATGTGTGTAAACTGTATGCACTTTAGCATCGACTGGATAAGACCCTTGCAGTGACAAATTGCATTCAGAGTACGGTATAGTTACCGTGAAATCTGACAATTTTTATGGGAGCATCTACAAGATCCAACATATCTCTCTAACATCACATCTTGATATTTTAGCTTTGAAATGGTGGTATACGGTGTGAAAGGATACGAATAATAGAATGATCGGTAATGTTGTAATCTTTTAGCTTACCAGATAAATCTGGAGATAGGCTACAGTACAATATGCAATCTACGAAATCTTCTGTTTTCGCTACTGATTTCTTTACATTTGCTATTATATATAAATTATTGAACATGTGGTTAATCCTTTTAATTAAAATCTCAATCACTATTCTCTAAAGTGAAAAAGCACTGCGCAGCCTGTTGACAAACGGCTTATTCAGAGACTACTCCATTAAAACTAAATAAACTAGGTTGATTGATGGCCGCTTTGCTTACCATTTCCTCGCCATTTGCTCCATGCTTGTAGTTGCACTGGCTGCTTAGCTGATTAGTCCTCAACCTAGCGACGTGACTAAAGGCGAAGCTTTAACTTTACAAACTGTAGATTAGAGTGTAGTTGCATCATATAGAAACTTTTGATCCTACTTGATTCACTTTTTTTACATCACTATATTTGCTATGCCAGCACTTGACAATAGTTCATGTGCTCCATTTTTCAGTACTTGAGCTTGCAAGAATCCTTATTTTATACGACATATTTTGGGGGGTAAAGCTATCATTGCCTAGGGCATCCACGAATATCCCGTACGCGTACTTTGCCGATATACGCTCGTACAGTATCGCTTCCTACCTTCAAATCCAAGAGTATTCATATCAATGCTCTACATCAACTTCTCTATTAAATGAGTCGCATATAACGAGAAATACTGTACAGCATTTTCTTTTCACTGCTGCTCTATACGACCAAGGTGTATAACCAAGAGTAAATGAAAGTGATCGCATAGTTCGCCTACTGTATCTTGATAGAGGCTAGAATTGATGATGCAAATTACGACATAATAATAGATCTTCTTCGGTTATTATTTTATTTTATTAACGATGTTTCAAGTCATGCATTGGTAATAGAAATCTCAAGATTGACGTGATCATGAATTAATAAAATACATAATCATTGTACTATACTCTACTGTTTGTTTGAGTTAAAGACTTTCTCAAGTTTAATTAATAAAATTCTTTAAAAGGATACCTTCATATATTTACAGTTTAATGATAGATTCTTACTTATTGACTAATGAGATTACAATGATCATTACAATGAATAACTAGAAAAAAGCTGAATACTGTATTTTAACTTCAAAGTTTCATGAATAATTTCGAACATTAGGAAAATACTATACTTTAATTTAAAACGTGGAATCAATGCAGTGATATGATGAATGCTGGCAGGTGTCCTCGTTACGCTTTATATTTTTAGCCTATCAATTAGCTAGATCTCTGAAACGAACATTTTACCCTTATTACAAGTATTTGACGCGTATTACCTTCCTATTTTAAGTATTTGAACCATAAATTCAACATTACATTCGGGCGAAAATTTTGTTTACCTCACAATTCTCTCATAACTACAGCCAGGATAGTAAAAATTTCCTTCCTCGTTACTTGCACATAAGCTGCTTTTCTACTATAATTACCAGCGAGATCGAAATGATATTAAGCTTCAATATTTTTAGTTTTTATACCGTATAAGTAATCCTACATTGAAATACCTATCAACTACCTTTGGTCAATTTCTGCTAGTATAGGATGCCACAGCATGCTTTTTCATAAATTACGTCTGATGTTTCACTGAAACAACATGGGAAATTTCCTAGTCAAATTGACGATAACACTCTTTTATTTTGTATAAGCATACATATAAACGACAGCATTTATATATTTTATTTTATAACTGTAAGCAATCATGACAAGAATAAATCACAAACTATGACGTACAGTCTAAATTATCACATGCAATTTGTCTTACCATGATATTACTGTGCTAGACGCTGGGGCATTCCTCTCCATTAAAATGATAAAAAGTGCAGATGCTAATGTCACTCAAAATACGCGTATGCACGTTGTAAAGAGCACGTACTGGAGGGATTAAGACTTGTAAAACTATTATTAATTTTTTGATGTCTACCTTCATTTCGATTGTCTGTACTCCTCCTATTTCCATAATGAAGAGAGCTGCGCAGAGTTTACGCATCGTCTGAAAGTAAAGCGAATTCTAACCAATACGTGAATAGGGCATAACATTAATATCATACAATGTTTTGACTGATTTGATAAATATTTATTATTCTCTTGTACTGGAAATCGCATTTGCAAATGACCATTGAACTGCTTACAGTGTTTCCGGTTTTGCCTTACTGACACAAAGATTAGACGCAACTGCGTAAAAGTTCCTAGTTCTAAATTTTATTGTTCGAATACACATTGATGAATATCAGATAAAGCTAAATACATTAGATAAAATTAGATAATAATTGTATGATCAACCACAGCACTAATGTTGTATTCCAACCTTGGCTGCATGGGGTATACGTGTATGCGAGTATAAATAACTGATCGATTCTAACTGCCTTGCGTTACTTAATTCTTCAAATCTCCTTGATTGTATCATTCTTACATCGGTCTCCTTCTCGTCTTTAATAATTCACTCAATTACCTTGTGCATTTCTAAAAACCAGAGTGATGCTAAATGTCAATGACGGTATAAGTAATATTGACTAAATCCATGTCTATTTTATAACGCTATTATTTTGACAATGCTTACATATTTTTGCTGCTATCCATGTCTGAGAACTCGTTTTTAAGTTGATGCCATCATCTTTACTACTGGTACATCAAGATTAATGATTACATGCAATTTTAATTTAAATTTCTAGCATTTTCACACATGTTTTTGTCGATCAATTTTATTACCAAGCATTTTATCATTTATAAATTGTATTATATCCATCCTATATACTGTAGCCACCGCGTGATACCGCAGATTTAAGATTTAAAGTTCTGTACATACGCGTTGGATAAATTCGTACGTTGTAAACTAATATACTGTACTGTGCGTATTTTTATTATGCTCCACCAAAAAAATTGTTTGAATGTCATATTAGACCACCGTCGATAGTACCCATTTTTCTATACAAGTTTGTAGGCTATCAGCAGATCTTATACTCACTAATTTCTCGTAAAAAAGTGTACGGTCCATAACCTTCTTCGATAAAGTAATTAGTAACGATATTCTTGTAAAGTCGTGATACCAATAATTTTTTTACTTTATCGTTACCAAATACTTTACAGAATATCTACTTATATGGATATCAAATATAATGTTGTTGTCCATAGAATAAAGGATAATGCCTTTTAAAACCTTAACATATCATAAGCAATACAGTATATGGCTTTATTATCAAGAAATACGGTATAAAATACATGTTAATCGAAAAGTTATATTGTTTTTTTTATTACAACAAAGGAATATCCGTGATATGTGATAATAAGAAATCCTTGAATTACCAATGTTGTATAATAGTAATTGTTGTTTTATTTTTAATTGTTAGGTTTATTCTCTTTTATCTTCCCTCTATTACTTTTAATAATCATCACGGTGATTAAAGTGTTATGGAAAGCTGAGAAACGAAGTATTAATCGACAGCACGATTTCAAAGACCAACAATTAAATTCAGATCAAATTGTCTGTGAAAGTAGTCCCAAAATTTCATCAACATTACAAGAAGAGCAGCAATTCTCAATTGACACCGAATGTAATAGTACTGATTGCCAATTAGCAACAAATGCGCCCATGAGTTCTTCCTATAGATTACTCGACGAAAAGTCAAATACAGAAGAAAGGATAACATCTACAACTGTAGAAGAATACGCTGATAATCCAATCTATGCTAATAAAGAGTTGCTAAGAAGAGATTACTTTCAAAAAGTTAGCCCACAGGATGAAATATGTGAGCAAGTTATCATTGACAATCAGGAGTCATCCTGCTTAAATTGGACTGACTTATTTCAAAATTTTAGTGATCGATCCATTGAAGAGCTAAATGATATTGAAGCTGATACAATGAATAAAATTGAACGTCGCGGTAAAGACTCTAGTGCTTCGACAACTAATAGTAGTAATAGAAATAGTAATCAGCGCTCACGCCGAGTAATTACTAGTAGTAAAGTTGTTCCAAAACACGAAGAAGTCTCCCAAGGTAGCCATACAATAAATTCTAATTTAGAAAATCGAAAAACTAGGAACATCTCTCGCAATTCTGGTCACGAATATCGCCAGCAGCGATCAATCTCAAGTGAACGAAACATACATTCTAGAAAGAAATCAAATGCACAACATGAACATTCATCGGAACCGATTCGTCGTCAAGATAGTGAGCAAATAGATAGTGATGGCCAGATGAAGTGGGATCGAGTTCAACAGTGGGTCGAGGAAGAACGGCGTATAGACCAAAATGAGTGGATTAAGGAGGAAGATTGGGAGGCTTGCGATCCAGGAAAAGAGAGCAGTGAGTGCGAGCCAGACGTATGCGATGAAATCTCATGTGATAGTCGTAGTATAACTTCTTCTAATAATTCTAGTGTGAATCATAGAAAGTTACTACATCAGTTACAGACTACTAACGCTGCAGCTACACGTCATAAGATTCCTCCTACGGTGAATAGTGAAAATCGAGTCGGAAGTAATTTTATCGAGAAACAACATAAAATAATGACTTCTAGTTCAGCTGTTGTGCCATTATCAAGTGAAAGTAACGAGAATTCAGCCATTAAGAGTAATAATGTAACTTTTGTATTGTCAAGAAAAGTTTCAGACACGGATGCAAAAGTACAAGATGAAAGTGAGAGTTTGACGAGCTATAGTAGTAGCAGTAGTAGAAATTCTAAAATACCTAGAAGAATCGAAAGTGTGGATAGTAATAAGAAAGCATCAGATCAACCAAGCAGTGGTGGTGATATGGTAGAAAAAGAGTGCGACTATAAAGAACTGCGTAATGTTATAAGTAAATATTTCGTTGACTCTACAGAAATGGTTGAATTAGGAAGGAAGATAGTGAATTTTGTTACCGCAAAAAGTAAAATCTCATCTTATCCTGAATTTGATGATGTTGAGTTAGCATTGAACCGAATGTGCAATAGCGAATTTAAAGACGAGCAAAGAGTAAGAATACGTAAATAAAATATCTATAAAACTATTTGTTGGTTTAATATTAGACTTGTTAACTGTTAAATATTATATTTTTACCTTTACTAATTACAAGTTCACTTTATAGAAAATTTTATCTAAAATTGGAGGTAAAGACGTGTTAAAGCCTTTATTAGAGTCCAAAAATGAAAACTTACGTAAGACTACGCTTAAAGCGATGTCAATACAAGCAATTAATGATGAAGACCTTGATACAGTCAAGGTATAGCATAATGCTTCATTTATGTACAAATCTTAACTTCATCTTTTGCTTTGTTTCATTTTGATAATGTAAAAACCAATGATTGTCAATATGTAACATTTTAATATCCATGAACAAAAAGGTGGTGATTTCGCATATTCAGCAATGGACAAAATCTGATGTTAATCATTCCAATCAAGACATGCAGATGGTTGCTACAAGTGCTTTACTTAACTTATCAACATGTCGTACTTTTCATTCAAGTATTATTAGTTGTATTCCATACCTACTTGATATGGTTGAATCATCGGTTAAGCCTATGCAGGTACAGCATTATGATAATATTTATACACAATCTAAACTGCTTTATGCATACATACATATGAAATCTTAATCAGGCTACAGTACCGAATATAGGACTAGAACTAACGTAATAATTAATTTTATTTTAAGTTGCACGCACTATTGGTTTTACTCATATTTTCTTGGAACATCAACAATATTATCCACTTGGTTGAGCATCAGGTAATTATTGGCATTGAAGAAAATTCACATCGACTTCTTTACCTTCCAATTTTTTCATAGAAACGATAACATATATCTTTGATGCAGTTTTGCTTACCATACATTTTCAATTATAATTGTGTTATTGCAGACTTTAAAGAGAATATCAACGTGGTTAAAGATAGATACAGATGAAGAGTTGCTTTTAAGAATTGTTACCTTAGTTACGAGCTTACTAGAGGGTCTTAGGCATTTTTTAAGACAAGTACCGACACCACTACGGACTCGAAGAGCACGAACGGGAAATAAAGCCGTAGAAAGCAGTGAATCTAAATACAGACAACTTCGTACTTTATTGCGGGATATATTAGTAAGTAATATAATTTTATAGCTACTTCGCTAACCTAAAAAGTTTGCAAAATAATTCTAAAAAATGTAACTTGATATTTCTTTAGTTTTGTACACCTGGACTTCACGATAGCTTATGGGAACTAAATCAACATAGTAACCGTGACATCCATCGTCAAGCTACAAGAGGTCGCTTAACTCTGAATTACCTATTATCCTTGCATTGCAGTATGACTGTCTCTTGAAGATTTCGGGCTTACTCGTAGATATTTTAAGCCCTAAGGCCTTGGAAGCTTTGCTTGTTAACGCTTTATCAATAAATTATTCAGATGATACATCTGTACACAATACTTGTTAAAGTACTACAGTTCATTGTGTAAATCCATTGCAGCAATTTACTTTTCCTGTTTAGGATAAGTTTTTATAGATTGTTCTAATATGTGTAGCATGTACAATTAATGTAACTAGAATAATTTTCGTTTGACTGTACAAGACATACGGGTAATCTTACAGTTAAAACTGGATGTGTAGTACATATATAATTGACATAAATAGAGCTAAACTTGAATTATATTTTTTACAGTCCCTCTCGCAATAATTGCAATAATGTTAATATGGTACGATAACTTCGTATAAGCTTTACGGCCTAAGCCTGGTGACATTATTTGCGAATTAATTAATTTATGCCATGCAATAACTATCTTGATTTTATACTTTCATGCAATTTTGCCATTGTGAGATTTCAATTTTATGCTGGCTGGAATAGTACGAGTCTACCATTGCTGCTCCATAAATCTCAAAATAGTTGTAATGAAATTGCGATAATACAGTGCTATCATTTATTTAAAAAGCATGTTATTTCGTATGTAGGACATGTATGAAACCAATCGCTAACTAATTTACACGATTTTTGATGATCATTTCATCGTTTGCTATGAAATTTTTTCTTATGTTATAATTGCCGTATATTTTGTATATTCGTGTCTTGCTATTCCTACCATATATACGTACGAGATATGATAAATTGCTGACATTTCCAATTTTTATTTAAAATATAGTTTAAATAGCAGTGAAAAATGATGCTTTAAAGTATTGCATACCTGTAATAATGGCGATACGAGTATACTATTATGTACAGTATATAATTAACTCTAACTAATTATTAAGGCAACACTTTTTAACTTAATCGAATTCTATTTTGCTTTGCGCCTAAGTTTTGATAAAACAACTTTAAGTATTGAATATATCTTTCTCAAGTGATGCATGGTGCAGCATAACTCCTGCGGTAGAAATTAAAATTATCCTTTGTTTTAAAGTCAAATCATCTGCGTACATGTATTATATAGTATATATTTATATACTGTATTTGCAGTATTTCTGATTGGTAATGTGGCAACCACGACATTTATCTAAAATTTAAAGCTCCAAAATATGTTGTAAACATTAATAAATGAACTGCTTTGCTGATGAATCATTGCATCTATCAAATATATAATCTAATACGACTGCCGCTCTTGTAAAGAAAAATTATATAATGTTGTATTATTAGTGACCTACGTGTGATTAAAATGTCCATAGAAAAGAAATAACAAAAATACTGATTTTGTGGTAGCGGAAACAAGTTTATTCGCATATATCTGCATTCAGATTGTATACTGTACGCATGATAATATACTTGTATATCTTAGTCAAAGTAGAATAACTGATCAATGGCAATTCATTATTAGTTAATTTGCGTACAATTACAATTTCAGTTATAGCTTGTTACCGCTGGAAATGCTCATAGGAGATTTTAATGTTTATTACTATCACGCACAATTCCTATCCATTATAATTTGCAACCATTTCACATTAACTCGTCACAATAGGATAGCTAAAATAACTCCTGCAAAAATGGAATACTATACATTTATAATATTATACAATTAGATTTAATATTTCTTTTCAAATATTACTTAAACACGTTAATTCATAGCATGAAGTTTTTAGTAAATTTTATCATCATTCGGTGATCTATATAAATACATTCTAGATGATATCAAAGACAGTTTCCAGTCTAGCTATATGCGGATTTTGATTAAACATTACTTGATAGAACACAGTAATATAAATTAAAACATCGAATTCATTTGCATGTACACTGCAACCAAGTAAGATATCATTACCAGCAATTTTAACCAAATTGATTTCCTCCACTTGCTATTTCGCATTCGGTGATTGTTTACTGATAGTGAAAATTAGCAAAATTCTTAGTAAAAGCTTATACTATTTGCAATAAACTTATATACATACAATTTCTAATGCACAAGTAAAATAATGAATAATCCTGACGCAGATGATGGTATTTTATAGTATTCACGCAGACATTTGGAGGAACTTAAAGTACACGATTGAAGTCAACTCACGTGTCAGTGAAGGCAAATTTGTCCTTAACACACTGCAAAATTTCCTCTGGATCCTTGCCTTGGATATTCAGTGTTTTCATATTACCATCATCTTATACCGTAATATATGAAGATACACGTTAGATATAAAGTCTAGCTTTTAACTTTCTACAATTACTTGCACTGTAAGAATAAGCTATCAGTTAAGGTAAGCGGAGTTAAGAATTATTACAGTTGGATGTTTGACTCAGCTCACTAATTTATATATAGAAATTATGCAATCGCTTCTCGTGGACTGCATATTACTCTATGCATGTTATCTCAAACAGGGATAGGCAATACCGCGGTAGATTGAAAATCGTTAGGTATACTTTTGGAATAGCTTGAGTTTGCTGCATAGCTTATAGTATGAATTAAAGTATAGTTTAGGGTATACGTGTAGTAGACCTATTACATCCCTGATCTCAAAGGTAGGTACAATTTTCTGTATACTATGGTACATAAAAAGTCATTGGCCTCATTTTATATAAGCCCATAGGCAAGAAATAGATAATTAGATTGAAGAAATCAGCCTTATACCACTACAACAAACTTACTTAGTTCAACAACGATAGCGGATACATCGCCTTTACTTTTAGAGAATAGAACGCTAGGATTATGAAATTTTAGCTGAGGAACTTTGTCATAGTAAAAATACCTGCAAGAATGCATTATCAAAGTTAGAGAAAATGAAACAAACCGAGCTCAAGTCGATCATATATAAACATGTCTAAAGTATCACAGCGTCGATACTCAATGTAAAAATCGATACAATATAACAAGATGCAGCAACAAGTCCTCGACCACTTGCATCATTACAATGGATGCATAGCAATTTTACATCAAGTAGCAATAGTAATTATTTAAAAATAAGGGTACATATATTGCATATGCAGCCAGAGTTGTATTCCGTTGCTGGTGATGAGAGGAGTATTTAAGAATGCTATACGAGTATAAGCAGTAGGATAAACGATCTTCAACACATACAGTACACACTCTTATTGTCCCATTTTTAAGCATACGCGTACATGAAGAATACTTGCCTAGCTCCAAATGATCCTCGACTATTCCGTCCTGCTACTATTTTCATTTGTTGGACATTCTCATTCAGTAGTACTTTATCGCTATTTAAATGCTGGAATGACCTTTTGATGGCTGCTCTTCCAAGACGTGGTAATTTATTAGCACTTCTAGTCGCCATGACAGCAGCTCTTCGATTCACCTCCTTGCTGGTCCTTCGATCAGTGATTATACCTCCAAAGTAGCGCTACCTAACAGTCTATCAACGTCTAAACAATTCTCTACTGCTTTATCGTTGTAGAATTAACACATCTGTCCAATACTAGCTGGGCTACAAATGTTTCTTTCAGATTAAGCAATGACGACCATACGGACATGGAAGAGTGGAGGCAGAACTCGAAGGAGCTTGCTGAGGAAGAGGCTCGCGGTTACCCACGCATCATAAAAGGTTTTACTATGGAAGACCTGGTAGTGGACGGGCAGTAAGCTTGACCATACTACACTTTATTGCCATACAGAACCCTATTAGAATATTAAGAAAGCTGTGTGGCCAGGTGCGTGGGGTGCAGTAGCGACCAGTGTTATGCCGTAAACTGCTTACTGTATAGGGTATAGGAAGGTACAGGGGCTGTAAAATACATTGTCATGCCCTTATCTGGTAATGACAAAGGAAGTCGTATGTGTATCGTGTTGAAAAGAGACGAGAAGGTCTCTAAAGGGCGACAACTTGTTTTGCACATTTTAGGTATAGAGTTAGTGTTACGTACCGAACAGATCTGTACGAAAATCGCCCATGCCTTAGACTGGACAGACTGTGGACAGACGAGAGCCTACAGCTCATTCCATGCTCTCTATCCAAGGGGCCACTTGCAGCGCTCAGCCATAACTTCAAACTCAAATTATTGATAGAAAAATGAGGGGTAAAAGCAAAATATTCCTCAGATCACTGGATTATTTGTCCAAATGGAAGCTACCGTTAAAGAATTCAGTGAATAGTATCACAATTTCCTATAATACACACGGAGGTATAAGCAAAGGTTTGAGGTAAGTAGGACGTATGTTCCTTCTTCTGAGAGCAACAATGCCATCATCATTCTCTCTTGATGGCCACTTGACAAATTTAGTCCATAAAATTGCCCTATCTTGTATAATGTCAATGGTGTAGACGCCTATTCTACTGTACTCGAGTCATTATGTACAGTATTACAAACTGATTACACTATCTATGTCAAGATTATCGTATCGGCTGTCTTCTACTGTATTTCCACAGAAGAATAGCTCAATTAATTATACAGGATGATTACTAAAGCTTTAACTTGATTGCCTATAAATTTCTTACATCAAGAATATAGTATTAACCTTATTTTCAGCTATCATTGGTGTCTACTGCTCATAATACCGAGAAATTCTATAATTATAGGGAATTTGTAAAATATAAACTGCCGCAACTACAATACAACAATCCTAAAGTCCAAATGTTAAAATTTAAAAATCGCGCACCCGTGCCGAACATAACCCTATTCCATGGTAAGTCTAATAAAACTATCAATCTTGCATGTAGGCTTCCAATCAATTGGGTTATGTGCAATACTTGATCATTATAACCTTTAAGGAATAAATTAAATGCACGAAGGGAGTAATAATCGATTGTTTACCATATAAATAGGCTAGGGTACAGTTTGATAAGTTCACTGTAAAATGAAATAAGTTCTATTAATAGCAAGCTTTGCAGATAGTGTTACAAAATTTAATCGCCATGTTCATTTGGTACTACGATTATAGACTCTCTATTTCATTTTATGTTATGTTTAACGTAGCTACAGTTAGAATTGGGAAAAAAATGCATTTTGATCAAATATCAAGTTCTGTAATTATTGTACGTGCACGTTAAAAATTTAAAAATACTTCTTGCAGACGATGGAAGGAAATGGACTATTGATGCTGAAAAAACTTCTATGCAAGAACTGGTCATGCAACTTGAGTCTGTAGCTAAAAAGGACAGGTTAGAAAATGTGTAGCTCATACATATGATGTAACTTGGTCGCAATATCGGCCTTAAATGCAATATGGATAACAATATTTTACTCGATACAACTAACAATAGTATTATCCTCGTTATAGCAAAACTTTATTGCTTGAAGAACAGGCCAGAGCTAGCCAGCATAACCGTGCAAACTTTGGAGATGCTCGACAAGGCCATTTCTGTATGTGCGAAATTCCAGGTCAGGTGTCTTGTCCAGCAAAAAGGCTATTATCGGAGAAATTTAGAAAGAAACCGTGGATGCAGAAAGGACAATAGAAACCAAAATTACCATGTTAAATTATACATTATTTTAGCAATTAAATGTACATTGTGATTCCAATACGGCTGTATATAAACCATTTCGATAAAGTACTGCATTAATAAAGCGTAAATTTATGACGCAAGGTATCTACGGTATACAGTAACTTCAATATGATAAAGCTCGGTAAAAGCTTCATACCTTAAATATTCTGATAGATCGAATAGACATCCTTTTACTCTATGATATTTTCTGCTGTATTCATATTTGATAATGCCTTGACCTCACTGATTAACCACAGAATTAAATTTTAATCTTAATCTTACTGTGTGCAGAGTGCCATTTTAACGATATTACCGTTATGCTTACTATCAGGGAAGATACATGTATTATCGATATATTGCTTAAAAACTTCATCACTTATTTTCAGCGCAATGCAAAGCAATATGGGTCTAATAATTAATTAATTGATAGACCAAATTAGAAATTTTATCATATTAAAATAGTTTTAAATTGATCACAGACTTGCAAAATCTTAACATTTCAATTCATTCAATGCTTAATTATGTATTAATTATCGAGTTACTGTATTTTCTGTAAAAAAAAGGAAAGAAGCAATAAGTAGCGGCAATAACGTGCAGTAAAACGATTCAATTGCAATCAAACTTTCTATGTTTACCGATAACCGACAACTTATGAAAAATATCGTAATAGTAATCTTAGCAATAAAATTCGTTTGCATGAATTTCATTGCTAAGGTTACCGCTAATTTTCTTCAAGAAAGTTCACCGGAACCGAGGTGTCGGTGAAATTATACAGGGCGAAGCCTATCTTACCTCAAAACGCCATATTTCTCAAGTCAATACTGTACGACCGTAACCTACGCTTCTTTGTCCTCTCGGTGGACGTATGTAATATGTCTTAAATATCTTACTGAAAGACAAATTACTTTTGTAACATCCTATTAATTGATAATACTGTCCCTCTGCATTAGACATGTAGCTATACATTTAAAGGGTTATTACTGGCCACTTTCAGTTAATTGACATGACACATTAATATAACATTAGAGACCGAGAATGTAACAACCAGGCAACCCATTTATTATTTATAAATCAAAGTTGCCTTAAATCTCTGCTAGTAGATCCATCCACTATTTTTAAGTATAATAAACCTGTATACTAACAAAATCGAATGATTTTAATCCATTATTCTAACTATTAGGATATATACAGTAGCAGAGTTCGTGCACATTGACATGCTACGCACCTACTTTTACTATACAATGTAAATGTTATAATGTTGTCAGCTATTTAGTATATTTAGACGACTCAAATATCTACAAATCGGCCTATTAATTTACAGAGAATACAATTTGAGAAGTAATGAATGTTAATAGAATGCTGTCATCAGATTGCATAAAGTACTGTCCTCTGGCGCATTTACAATATTGTAACAATTAAAATATACACTGTACATAAGTAAAAATCAATCCTGGTTACGAACTACTAATGCTAAAATTATGTATGCAATCAATAACAGCTACCGTAGTTAGTCCTTTATCCATGATTTTATATAAGACTGTATATATATGTTATATACTGATTAACAGACCTTCTTTTTCATAGCTTATCCAGTTCCTATTTATATTACTGTAGGACTATTTAAAGCGTATGAAATGCTAATAATAATCATAAATGTTGTAAAAAAATTTACGATCAGCTGATTTAAGAACTTTTGTAGTTTATATGATAATATAATAAACAGTTGTTATTGATTCATGATTTCGGCCTGTATTTCAGATAAATTGCGTTCTAATGAAGCAACGTCGTCATATTTTCCTTCACTTCTAGCTATTTCAATGTATTTTCTTAAGTTTTTAGCTTGCTCTTCCCAGACATTAATTACATCTTCCGATGGAGCACTAATTGATCCGCGTACAACCCAATCATGGTTGGCTATTGCAGTAAAAATACATACCATAGTATATAACCCTTAATATTTGTATAGATATAAAACACAAGCTAGACAAGTGCACAAATCGATATATACTTTTACGTACTGTCATTCTTGGAAGCAACTCGTCTTCGTTGGAAACTATCATTTGTATTAATATCTGATTTGACAGCAACAGAATGCTGATTTTTAGAAAATTCAACTCTAGATGTAGATTCTCCCCTATCAGGAGACATCGACGCCTGGTTTTTTGTATATTCTGCTCGTACTAAATTTTCGGCTCTTTCTAATTCAATCTTTCTTTGAATAACTGCTTTTCGCTGCCGTTGTAGATTATTCAATTCCTCTTCAGTAGGTAATCCAGGTAATGTTAACATTTTATCTTGTAAAAACTTAGTTGCGAATTGTCGTATACCGCGTCGCAATTTTTCTGAAGCAGAGTTAAACAATGTAGCGGAATCGGCCATGTCTACATCTAAAACGGCGATTTTTTTGCTGCCATAATATAGTAAGTGTATGTTTATTTCATTAGCATACAGTACAAAGAGAGTAAATTTATTATTTCAGTAAATCATATCATATCATTACCTTATTCCATCAATTTGTTCAAATAACTTGAGTAACTTAACGCGAAGATTGGCAGCGACCTCTAAACTATATTCACTCCCTCCAGCACTAAGTTTTAAAATAATCGTAGATACAATATGCACGTAAATATACAGATTCAAGCTGGTAACACAGCAGACCCGGTATGGGTATGGGACATGTTTTGATATAAACATCTCTAACATTACCAAAAAACATCTTTAGATAGATAGAAACCGCAAGACTATTTTACCTGAGTGATTTAGCCATTTTTTCGTAATCTGGAATACCCTTTGTAATAGAATCCATATTTTCTTTCATTTTCTAAATTACAAATTATGTATCCATTATTATCTTACATAAAGTACTGTACACATTTTTTACAAAAGAATAACATATACATACGGGTACATATATAGTATTCATAATATTGTATTAACTTTGCTACAACAACACAATTATTACTACCTCATAATATACAAGAATGACAGGGCTTTCAAATTTTTCCTTAAGATGTTGCATATACCTATTATTAAGTTAATAAGACACAAACATGTTATTGCTAGTGGCGAACCTATAAGACCAATAAACTATGTGCCTTTAGTTACATTTTGATCATTTACAGTTATCTAGTCAGTAATTACGAAATGAGTAAATAATCCGCGATCATAAGGATGAATACTATGGATTCAATCATTTATTTAAAGTAAAGTAAATATCAAAATACTACAATACAAGAAGTATCGGCTGCAGTTACTGTACGTGATAGACATACATCACCAAAGGTACAACATCGTTAATTTTAAGCCTAAAAGGTTTCTGTGAATCAAAATATATATGCCTATTTACCTTGATAAACGAACATTACAGTTTGGACAAACTCGAAATGGTTCGCTTTCATCATCTTTCTGATTGTTACTAGCACGAGAGCTGGCAGTTGGTTCAACTAGATATTCTATGATATTAGTAAAATATGAATTTATCAGTTTCATTACAGAATCTTTAATGGTTAATTACTCTAGTTCATTATCTATTGAGCATACTCGCAGTGGACACAAGGATAAAATAGGAACATTTTGCACAGATGACTACACCACATAACCGGCAATGGTGTCTTCTCCTAGTAATGTTAAAACTTTTACCACAGCATTGGCAAGCAGATACATCATCATCTTGTGTCCATGGCACTACTTTTTTCTCGGCAGCTATATTGAAACAAGAGAAATGATTCTTCTACTTTAGCGAAAATTTAAATCAGGAGAGATTCGACTGTTTGCTATCATAGTTATCTATGTAGCTTACCTTTACGATAAAGTGGATTCACCTTGCTAACCTCGTTTAGCGATTTTAGTAACTAAAGATTGAAAAAAATCAGTTATACTCTTGGTAAAAAGCGATGCCAGTTTCTACAGTAAATACTTGGGTTAGATTCGTGCTAGTATAAAAGCAATATACTTTGTTGATCTAGTTATACGGATACACATTGCAGAACAATACTATTTAGAATATCATAGAAGGGTAACAATGACAGCCTCTATACGATCAGACATAAAATCATTAATCTAGAATGAAGTTCAGTATACATACAATTAGGGCATCAAATGTAGCGTTCAGACTATATTATATTATTTCTTGTGTAGATTTTAAGTTCGACGACATAATAATTACTGCAACTATTTGCTGAAATAACAGTTTAAGCTTTGATCATATCGAGATTATCCAATTGTACTGTAAGTCAGAAAGTGTGTCATAATTTAACTAATCTATCTATACTATGCTACAATGACATGGTCGCAATGTTCAAAGATAAGACCTAAGATAGGTTTATTACCTTTTCTAGGCGAAAAACTAATTTATTCGTTTCCATAAAACCATGGTCAATAGACTGATTACGTAAGCGACGAAATTCTTCAGTTACACGATTGATTAGACCTGTAATTAATAAATACACCATTTTAATGTAATTGATTGATTTTAAATACTAGCATCTAGTAAGAAAAGCTTTACTACCCCAAACATGAAGACCTATCTAGAACAGCCTATATCGCAATCTATTCAATTGCGTTGCTTTCTATTTTATACCAAGCCAAGAATGGCATATAGTGAACAAATTTAAATATTTTATCAAATTGTAGAACAAAATGGGGGTATTATATCTATCATCAAGTAGAGAACTAGAAATGCTATCTCCACCTATATCTTTCCAAGAAACGTTTCATTTGTATTTGATTAATATAAGGCCAACATCTGGTGTACGCTAATCGCATACAACTTGAGTGCAAACAACAAGGATTTCATGGGTAGAATCAAACTGAATTATATATACGAGTAAATATCTACTATTAACACCAAAAATATTGATTATCACAAATACTTATTTTGTTACAATATCAGATAATCTTGGCAATAAGCATGGGGCTAAAGAAAAATAGCAAGCTATTGCAATAAAGACAAAACCTTTACATTTATTATCATGTAGCTAATAACTACATGGAATGGAATGTAATTAAACACCTATGAGGATCACCCAGTTTGTGCGAAAATAACGGCTCTGTCAATCAGTGCTAAAAAAGAATGAAGTAATAACCCCCAAAGTTTCCTATTCCAAACCCAATGTAAACTATATTTTATGTTAGTCAACACGTACACATCTTGATCATAATGATACTGTACCGGTAAGATGACTGTAAAAGTAATCATGAAATAATGCAAAAGTATAGTAGCATAACAATTCGTTGATGCTCGTAGAGAGTAAAAGAATGAACGGTATCTTGTACAAAGTAGGTATAAAAGATCATTTCAAGAGGAAGGTCAAAGACTCTTGCCAATTGGAGCAAAACTGTCTTATTCTAATCTAGTTGCTAGTCGAGATTATTACTTGATGATGAGCTATCACAAGTCTATTATTAAGCTGGACTGTCTTAACAGTTCCATCCAGAATATGTAAATCAAGGTCTGGAGCAAATTAAAAGTACAAGTAACTCTCTTCCTGGCTACTTCCAGCATACCAGTATATTGTTATATTGCTGAAAGGAGAGCGATATAAACAGAATGTAGAAATATTATCATGGATCAATATTATAGTTACACCGTATATATTTGGTGTGACTATTTCACTGCATGCGGGTCAAATAAAATCATTATAATGGCATTCCATTGGATAGAGGAAAGGTGGCAAATTCACAGAAGAAAGTATAGAAATAGCGAATTTATTGGCTCCATTGTAGGCAGTCGCTCGTTATTTCTGTCCTTTCGTATTCTATAGTATAACGATTAATTATTGCATGCTTTTAATGGTAGTTTAGCTTCCCCTGAACCACAGCAAAGTGCTGTTGCTCATCTCCTACTGTCTATGTATGGAAATTTTATTGTTAGATACCATTATGGACTACGAAATAACGCCATTGCATTATCAGGTAGGACTATCTGAGAAATAATAATAGCTTAACCTATTGGACACCAGTAATAACAGTAAATGAAATGGAATTCTCTATCGTAAGGAGTAGTGAAAGACAGCGATACTGATGCATAAAATGAAAGTCTAAAATGGGAATGGATTCTCATACGAGGAAGAGGATAGGAAACAAAAGCCGTAAATTAATTATGTCATGACAAGGTATAGAATTAGTTGATTATGCCTACGATAGAGACAAAAAGATCAATCCATCCATCGTCTACAAATGGAACGATCACGGCTGTATACACTGGTTTGATGGTAGTGATTGTACGCTCATGATGCAATAGATGGGGATATCATTCATAGAAGAAATGGATGAACGATGGATTACAGGATCGATTGTATTTTCCCCTCTTGGATAGCATCCTCCATAAAATGCAAATAATTCATTCGACTGGTGATTGGTTGCAAGTAGATCTATAATATACAGAAAGATTCTTTGGAAATCATATGGAATCTGGCCTTGATGAAAGCCAGTCTATCTATTCAATGATGTTAATATGAATTATATACTTAATTGAAAGTATAGCACAAAGTTAGTTTAGCCATTGGCATTTCGGTGTGTTGCCTTCAGCATTAGGTAATTGAATTTGACGTCATGCAAGGCGCCCAGTATCCAATCAATTTTACTACGATCGTGTGTCGGTACTTGAAAATTGTTCTACATAATAGGGCTAACATTGATTAAGAGACAGTCTGATCATGGGCTAGGTCAAAGACTGTCATGAAATAATAAGAGAAAACGAAAGAGAAGACAGAGCTTGCCATCCATTTTATCCTACTGCCAAGATGACAAACTTGACTTGGCCCAACAACTTACCGATTTCTTGTTTATAAAAGCGATCATCGTCATAATAGATCTCGTTAAATACGGGCAGAACTTTCCCCTTCGTTTTGCCATGTTCTAATGTAACATGTTGTAATAATAATTCTGCCGAAGTTAAATCTTTTTTACATTCTGGGCATAGGAAACCTTCTTTCATGTCCGCCTCCATGATGGAATCGTTGGATAACGTCGTTGCTTGGATATCATACACACACACACTCTGACTACGATTCACCCACAACGACGTTGACCTGTTTACTCGTATGACATCATTGACATTCACTCGTGGATGGAGTTGACGCTGCCTACGGTACGATCGCATTGAGTTCGCTGGATACTCTAACTGTATAACGTACAGTAAGTACCGATGTTACTATACTGTACAGTATACTAGAACTACCTGAAAGCGTTATGCCATACTCTACCGTATAAAGCCTAGCCCTTCAGTCCAATGACCATGGTGGACAGTAGACTGTATCGTTACAGGCATACGATACACTGAAATGACCGGTAAGTTAGTCGGGCTTTAGCGGTAAAGCGAACGATCATTTCCCCTCGATCTCTTGATTCTTTTTCAACTCGACAATAGCAGCAACTGCTCCTACTGCTCATTGCTCAAAATGTGCAGCAAACTGACTATTTTACCATCATTTGCCTATATTGGAACACTGAAATCTTTACACTGTACAGAACTCCAATCGTTCTTACTTGTCAATGGTAATACTGCATGTATGGATCCACATTGTTCAATACTGTACTCTCTATTAGAAATCAATAGTAGTCATTTCTAGTAGTCGATGGTGATGCTAAAATGACCGGCAGCCTCCACACTTTTAGCAACAAACAGTTGTTAGCAGTCAGCTCTCTCTATCTTTGAGTCGTTACTGATACAGCATGCAGTGCTAGCGTGCTACATTGCAGCCTTGATGATATTATAGCAGGGTTATGGATATCATTGATTGCATTAATTCAAGTAGACGCATACTATAAATCCAGTTGACATAATTTGGCAAAGCAAAACGACAATCAACATGCAGGATTGCGGACTGCGGACATCTGGACAAAATTACTCAACATACTCCACGCAAGCGTCAACGTATTGCCGGTCACAGTTGTTATGGAAACCAAGGATCATAATAGCCCATTTGGATACATTGGATGATGGCCTTTGTAAACCAACTAAAACTTATTTGCAACGCCTATACAAGGTCTCTCTCTCTCTTATCAACTTATCTATCGTTGTTTAGTCACATATAAAGTAAAAGCAAACATTATCAATTACAGTAGTACATTCTTGGCGGCTTTGCTACATTTTATCCTTATCTTTTAAGTGATTGATCAATAAATTTCATATCAGTATTGATCCATAGCATCATGATATTACCATTGCAAAAGAAAGATCCTGAGCTATGGTTCTACCTAAAGAAACATAAGATGTTGGCACTATTCGAGGTGAGAATAAATTTAAAAAATAGAAATATTCTTCTTGGAATAATACATGATAAACAGGTACATTAGCCTTAAATAGAACTATCGTTAAATACATATATTCCATCACTAATTGGAAAACCTCGTATATGTAGTAATTTTCCAGAAAAAAATCTATGTAAAATAGAAATTTTCTATCTAAAACTGCAAAAGTGACGTTGAACTATAACCCAACAGACACACAAATCTAAATGAGCAATATCCTTAAAACTGTATACTTGCCACATAGATTTACTCCACAAAAATAGTTTAAATAAATCAATTACAGTCATGTAATTCATCATGGTAAAATTTCTACAATCAAATTTACCCTACTCCAATACAAAGGTTGCTTCGTTATTGACTTTGTACAGTATTCAGTAACAGATTTATTCCTTTCATCTGCTTTAATGTTATCCTTATTTCTTTCATTGATACAATCAGAAATACCGCAACTGCTAATAATACAGCCAATAAACGTGATTACCAACGATAGGAATCAATAATATTTCACTATCTTGTAAATATTTCTTCCCCTTTAATCTATCTAAAGCGATTGTCAAATTTCTCCGTAAAAAAATGAAAGAGATACTAGACCTATACCAGTGTTGGTTTATATTTCAATTTTTTATTAAATAAAGCAAGTTATAGCTCTACTTTATTAACTTTTTTAAGAATAAATAATATTACAGACTGACTGACTATAACTGTGATATGTCAGGTACCTATAAGAAAGTATAAAATCTTTTCGATATGATTATAGTCATTATATCATCCGCTACTGGGCAATAAATATCACCAAAATTAGGATTCTAAAAATTCCGCTACTAATTACTTTAAACATACCTAAAATACGAATATTTTATTTAATCATAACCACATCTATGTTTTAGTGTATTCTGTCAGGGCTAATAGTTGAATGTCCAGAAGATCCAAAAGGGTTTATCATTGAGAAAATAAAGAGCCTACAAGGGCAAGAAATAAATGCTCAACTGATATGGTAAAGTATTACTGCTGTCAAGTGCATACATAACTAATTCGGAAGCAGTTTTAAATATGGTTAGGTAACTTCTGATGCTATCTAAACTAATTATCAGGGATATGTTCATAAGTGAAGAGAACAAGCCTAAAGAAAGTATGATTAAAAGCTCTTGGATTGATTCAATATTTGATTTAGATTTTGAAGAAGATAACCAGGTTATAATAAATAACATTATACTAGGTTAAACATTTATCACTGGCGATCTATAGGTTTTCATTTTTACAATCAGATAATTTATATAAAGATTAATACAACAACGTAATCAGTAATCATTGTTTGTATTTTACAGCCAACACCAGAAATGTACTACACTGCATATACATTCTATAATACCTACTTAACGGTCAAAGCTATTAAGTAAGCATTAACTAGCATACAAATTATCTTAGCAATTTAAGAGTGGTTAATATCCTAAGGATTTATTCCATACTTTACAAGGGGATGGAAATTATTTCATCAATATCAAAAGGAAAAAAAATTGGAAATCGATAATCGGTATCGTAAAGCACGCCATTGGCACCGAAAGCGAGTTAAATGGCAAATTTTGATTAAATGGCATGTATCCTAACTTATAACGTTTTCCATTAAAAGAAATGAATAGGAATATCATATCACAGTATTATATCAACGGAGTAAAATAGTGACATATACTCATATAATGTGCTATTTACATATTAATTATGATGTTAATGTTATGAAAGTACTTCAGTTAACAATTTAGATGTATTTATAATCTAAATCAGACATAATATTGCATTTAATATGTAAGTTCCTCCTTAACTCCTGTATAACTTAATAGAAATGGATGAAGGTGCGAGCTGTGACACATAAAGGTAATTAAATTGCAATTTATATAATCTTTACAAAAAAATATTATCACTTATTAATTATTGAAATAAATAACCATTACTTAATCACTTTATTATACAAAGTAATTATTTTGCTTATTACTATAAAAATTAGTCGCGTATCAGCGAGTACAAAGAATGTACCACGAATCATTATCGAAAAGGGTCCTACTCGCATGGCGTAACGTTATCGTTGAAGCTAGAAGAACGAAAGAATATTTTGCTGTAAGCCTATTAAAATTTCCACGATGTAATTATATCAATTATGTGTTGCTTTTATGTTCAGCTTTATTTACTTAGCTTAAATATTTTCCCTAATAGAAAATAGAAAGGGGAGAAATAAATCCTGCTGAAGATAAACAGAAAACTGTTCGAGGCTCTATCATGAAGTTACCTATTGTAAAAGATAAAAATCAAGATGAATTATCGTTGTTGCCGCGTGCATTAGCTATAAAAGTAAGTTTATGAATGAAATAATGCTCGAAAGAAATCGTTACTAAATATAGTGCATCAAAAGTCACGTAATGGTAAAGTTTCCAAAACACCGCTGTAAATAAATTTTCTTCTTATTATTTCTCTATCTATAGATTTTCAGCTACTTAAATCCACTAGATCTTGCTCGCTGTGCTCAAGCTTGTAGAAATTGGAAAGTTATTACACAAGCTAATCAGCTATGGAATAAGATTGATGTCTCTCATAAATCAGTCATCAAAAAGTACGAACACATATGAAATTAAATAAGCATTAATAACACGGTGGCAGTTTTTCTAAATATTTGAAGATTTTACAGCTTTTAGAAATATAACATGGTCTATTTATTACAGAATCACCAGTCAAGTATTACAGAGAATTCTACACAAAGCAAGGCCATATCTAGGCCACTTGAATATCAGAGGATGTCGAGGTGCTGGCATGGAAGCCTTAAGAATAATTGGTAATTGATAAAATTAACTGTTATTGATTTTTATTAGGTACACCCATTAAAAATAATCATTGAAATAATAAGAGTATAAAATAGAAATAATTTAGTTATTTTTTAATCTATCGTATCTTATTTCCTTTTAACACTTTAGGTGAATGTCGAAATTTGCAAGATTTAAATTTATCCGACTGTTACAACTACAATGTGCGTTAGATCAAATTTTAATTAAGGTCATGAATATGATCAAAATTTTATATTCTGTATCTACATATCTTATTGATACTAGGACGAATTAATGCACTATATTGGAACTGGATGTAAAGTTCTCTTATATTTAAACTTATCACAATGTGATTTAACAGATGCAACGTTAAGATCACTATCAAGGCAAGTCTACTGATTGTCTAAAGTACTGCAATGGATTGTTATATAGAAAAATAGTGTACAACTTATCAAATTTTCTCTATGAGTATCTATTCTTATAAATAATTTATCGTAATTGTTACTATTAAAATATTCTAGATTTTGTACCAATTTACAATATCTGAGTATGGCCTATGTCAACACATTTTCGATCAAAGGACTTCAATATTTAGCTGCTGGAAAAGGATGCCGAAAATTATCCTATTTAGATATATCAGGATGTACACAAGTAATTGCTTACTTTAGTACAGCTAATTAAATACCAATATTTGTAATTTTCTCAATAGATATCATTGTTGATAAAAGTCAAGTGAAATATTTACCACTGTATCAAGCTAGGGCTTTAAGTTGCTTAAATTTTTGATTAATATAGGTAAATACGGATGGTATGAAATTTATCGCTGAATGTTGCCCATTTTTAAATACAATTTTACTGAACGATTTAGCATCTTTAAAAGATGAAGCTATAATGGTAAATACATTTATAAGGCCATTAATTTACGTAAGATAGCATATCCTGATATAAAGTCTAGTAATCCTTAATTTATTACTTTAATAAACATTTTAAACCGTTCAATTTTTGAACGGATTGTTACATATCCTAAATATAATGTTTTTAAATACATTTAAAGATATGATATTTATCTATGCAATTGTATCATCATTACGAAAGATTATAGACTATGAGTTAATCTCTTATTTTATCGCATACTATTATTTCAGCAATTGGTTAATGGATGTCGTAACTTAAGAGCAATTTCACTACAAGGAACGAATTCTCTATCTGATCATAGTTTCCAATACATTTCCCAGCTTAAAAAATTACGAAAGCTTCGCATAGAAGGTAGTTATTAATACACTATCTTAAATTGATTATTGCTGTTGCAATTTTATACTGAAATAGTACCGTATCTAATGTAGAAAATGATTTCATTTTCCTCTCGACAGTAAAATTATAACCTTTGTATGAATATTTGCAATTCTAATTTTTAATCATGGACATACTGTCTAAATCTTTAGGAAATAACCTTATAACGGATACCTCCATTAAAGCTTTAGGAAGGAACTGCCTTGAATTAAATCATATTTATCTTGTCGATTGTCCAAGATTAACAGATTTATCAATCAAAGCCTTAGCACCCTGTCGACAATTAAACTACTTAAATGTAGCTGACTGCGTAAGGTACAAATTACATTTTCACAAAAAAATTAAATATTTGTCATGAAAAATCGCAACAGCTTTAATGCACTTGCAATAATAGTTTATTTTATGGATAAAATTTAATACTTCTTATATAGGATATCAGATACTGGTGTGCGTCATGTAGTAGAAGGTCCAGCGTCTTCCAAACTAAAAGAGCTTAATCTATCAAACTGTATAAGAATTAGCGATGTAACTCTACTTAGAATAGCACAAAGGTACTACCTTAATAAAGTTATAAGCTATATAAATGCTCTAAATAGCTAAAGTAGAAAAAGGAGCAGAAAGAGAACTGGCAATTCTGTAAATTTTAAATCACATTTTTTCCCAGGTGTACAGAATTACAGCGGGCTAGTTTCTGTTTTTGTGAGCATGTCACAGATGCTGGAGCAGAACTTATGGGAGGGTTGTCCAATTTAGTTTCAATAGATCTATCAGGTTGCTTTATTCAAGATCAAGGCTTGATGGCTCTTGGCAACAATAGCAAATTTCGTAAGATTGATTTGGCTGAGTGTAGCACAATTTCAGATTTTGGTGTACAGGTGTGTGACTCTCTAGCTAATACTGTTCTTTAAATTTGTGAAAGACAAACTTTAATCACATATAAATTATCCTAACAATCCTTCGTTAAATTCTATATCTTAAGAGCACTATTGTTGAAAAATTAATGTAATGACTCAAGTAAATATAGATTTATTGTATTATTGGATCCTATAATTTTCATAATGTAAAATATTGGTAATACGATATCGTAATTTAAAGTAAGATTTAACGTGATAGTCATTACTTACACTGATAGCTGCCCCACTAAAATTGATAAGCAGTTCGTAATATAATTTTTACCTATATTTCTATAGTACATATTATCACTATTTTATAAATACATTTTAACGTCTTTTTTCTGAGATTAATCTGATAGCGTAATTAATCTATCCAGTACTATTTGGATAATATGCTGTATAATTTACATTCATGAGATGTAACTCATATAATTCTCAATTACAGAGGATGTGTCAACATTGCCGAGACTTACTGTCTTTGGACCTATCACACTGTGTAGTAAGTACTATATCTATCTAAATCAATTTTACTTAACTTCCAGATACGAACTTGCATTACATCGTAACGTAAAATCTGAAAATTCAATTTTAAACTAGTTAATAACCGATAACGCCGTTAAAAGCATAGCATTTTGCTGTCGACTTCTTAAATCGTTAAAATTAGGAGGTTGTTCACAGGTAAAAATGATCTTTATTTCTCAAATTTCTAATCAACAACCACCTAAACATAGCTAATAGGGTATAGATACTAGCTATTCTCTCTAAATTTGTTACATTATTTACAGCTAACTGATACCAGTGCCCAATATATATCTGGTGTATTGCGATACTTAGAAGAGCTGGATATGTCAGCGTGCTCCCATATAACGTAAGTTCATCAGATAGCGATAAAGGATAATTGCTACTAAGGATTTAAAAATAACTTATTTATTTAATTAATTATTCATTCAATCATTCATTTCAGAGATAAATCACTGCGATACATCCGAAAAGGGTGTAAAAAGCTAAAGAAGTTAACACTCTTGTACTGTCGCAACATCACAAAGTACGCCAGCTTCTTCTTATTATATACAATTTCTAACACAATGATGTTGATTGTACTTAGTTTAGCTAACGCAAGTTTTGAATAAACTTTGCTTTTAACAGAAGTGCTATAACAAAGGTACAAGCCACAGGAATAGAAGTTATTTATAGTACAGCTGATGCCTCTACATTCTTATCATCGAAACCGGACCGTTAACTGTCTATACAAATACATATACATGTTTATACGAATATATCTTTATAGATACATACAAATTAATGAGATACCTCACAAGAAAATGAAAATTTAAGCAAATTACGATTGTTATGATTATTTCATTCCATCGACCAAACTTTATTTCTGTCTTGCACAATAGCAAGACAATTGTAAATAAAAATACTTTAATAAAATTTGGATCAATTTTATTCAAATTTCATCATTTTCCATCTTCTTCGACATCTATAGTGTATGAATATGGTGTGACTTAAAAATAACAACGCTATAATAACATTACTACAAAATATAATGCACGCCCCAAAAGAAACAATTACCAGCTTCAGATACTCCACGAGTTGACTAGCATTAACGTTGGAATTTGCCTCCGCGATGTCCTAAAAATTTACCAAGTAATAATATCATATTAATAAATATTTAGCTACCGTATAATAGGACGAGATTGCAACCTTAAAATACTTCCTAACCTATATAACTATGCAAAACTTACCAGAGGTACTTTAGATCTTAGATATGGATTTGAAGCAATCCCATGAGAACCTTCAATGCATCTAAATATAACGATCTATCCGTATAACGGTAATAGCAAATTCTCAGATATCATACATATATACGTATGTTTAATATAAGGTACAGGTTACAGTATTAGTTAAACCTGGATACGAGATTCTTGATCATCAATCGGACATTTAACCCTGTGGCCTGTGTCGGATTATCAGATAGACAATAAGGTTAGTACGATAAAAAAAGTTCATCAGAAAATAACTCAAAAATGATTAAGTACAATTCAGACCTGCTAATGGTTGGCCGCTAGTTAATTCACTCCATTCAAATAATGCTGTATCAGTTAAAGTGTTGAATGGATTAAAGTCGACCAAAGTGATCGAATTCTAATACATTTAACAATATGAGTATCGTTAGTAGAACAATTTGCTAAAATAAATTATGCGTAAATCAAGATTATGAAAATTACCTTTTTTCTTCTATAAATATCTATAACATCTAAATTTTTTAAATAAAATAAAATATGATCACGTCGATATTACTGTTATGAAACTCTTAAACAACGCACAGTGTATTGAAAAATGCATAAGTACTAACAATTCGTTTCCGTAAATTTTTCCTTTATATTTTTATAAAAGAATTTTGCTATATCATGGCAACACTCTGTCATAGTAGTAACCATAAATGGATAATAGTTGGATATATCTCTTTGGCTAATCGCTGCATGAACAAAATTAATAGGTTTGGTATCAAAATCTTTACATTCCTTTCTATATTGTTCATAAATTTTACATGCCTATAATGTTGCCATCGCGAATAAAACACCTGTATTCCATTCCACCAGAAACTTCTTGCCATTTTCTTAGTATAAGCTTCGGCGTAGTCGTATTGGGTAAAAATGAGTTGAATATTAGCTCAAGCGCTTTATTAATTACGAACATAAAATTAACGAATAAGATAAGTAGTATTACCTCATAGCCAGAAAAATCTCCAGCAGGATTTTGGCAACCCTCAAAACTAAGATGACTAATAGTTACATCAACAGTAGTAAGCAAAGAGACACATTAGGCAACACTTACGGTTTCGTAAGATCGTGGCCAACACGATCAGAACTCTTTAACAACAATGTTATGTCTTGAAATGTTGAACATTGAAGTGTACCGTTATGTGAAATCCAAGCGGCGTCCTAAAACCAATTGATATAGAGTCAACTTTAAGTACGTTCACGGAATATTAATCGTGAATTATAACAGTAAATAGTTAGACTAATCGGCGCTACAAATATCACACCATTGTAATACCTGAGGTGAACTCCAATTAAGTTTCGGAAATACATAACCGCCGAGTTCTCGGATGTGTTGATTAACATCTTCTTCCAGTTTGGGAAAAGTAGGGATAGGCTATAACATTAAGCATAGAAAAGAATTTGTAACTACACAGATACATGAGGATTTCCGATACTAAATATGAGCAGTGCTTACCGCTGTAGTATCTTCATCATCACTTGCATTATTCCACTTGGATAGCAGTTGAAGTGGCAAACATGTGATCGTTATATCCATTAACATTAAATTCATCCGTTATCATTTAGTCATAAGAGGATACTAATCACATCAATATTCCAAGCCGCATATTACCTCATCGCTCAAGTCAGAATCAGATTCGTCTCCGCAGGTATAGCGTGTTGATGGTTGTGGGCAGCTAGGCAATGCAATTCATTAGAAATTGAGTAGCGTAATCATAGATTACACAATTCCATTACTATAGTTTCAGCAATTTATCCTGTAAGTAACATACGCTTGAGGCAAAACCACACCGTCTGCATTGAGGTAATTAATAAATTCAATAGGCAAAGGAACAACTCGGCTAATAATAACGAAGAAACAAGGATTAGTTTTCAGCATGTAGAATCTACTAAATCTCATTTAAAGTGAGTGACAGGTGATATTATGATTAACTCGAGGCTTAGCTTCGTATCGTTTACTGCACTTTTATGAGTAAATGACGATACACAAAGTCTCCTCTTTACCTGGTAATAGTTAATCTGCGAAATTTAGGATACCAAGACGAAAACGAACAATTTAATACCTATCAATCATGACAAATAGTCAAGATTATTAACGTTAAGGTAACTCATAACCTTTCAAGCCCTATACATATCATCATTAAAGACAATTTAAAGTAACTAAAATAAAAGAAAGCTGAGTTTGTTGCAGCTCCAATCTACTGTCAAATCTTACATGCTGAGTTGATGTCTCCATTGACGTCAAAATGATCGAAATTCTTAGTCTATCCGGCAGTCTTGTTCTTCTTAAAAGGCTATCACGTAAATCCTACAAGTTACTCTTCTTCTAAGGTAGGTATCGTTGATTCCAATATAATCGAGAGAGCTATTCGCTAATAAGGCTAGCAGCCATTTGGTTACCTTGGAACTGCAATACGGTTGAAGCTCCACAAGGTCTGTAGTACTAGTACCGTAACCGTACCGATGCGATCTTACCTCTGTATAGTATACTATTCACGATCTTCAATTCTATACTAACATGATGTATATGGTTAGTGAATCCCTACTGTATATCAGGAATCTACAGTTCTACAGGAGTCAGCTGAGTGGTTGGCATAGCTGCAAAATGGAGGAGTAAATATTACAAATTATATGGATTATATAGGGCAAAAGCATTATAACTGGCATGGAAGCGACAGAAAAATAACCCTGTACGGAAGGTATGAGCTATACTCGAAACATACTCGATATTTTAAACTGAAAGAAGCTAGAGAATACGAATCTTGAAGGTGCAGAAATCCACAGCTCAACAAGGAAATAACAGCTCGGACCAACCTGCAATCTGTAATCAACTATGGCTGATAATTCTGTTCTTTTTAAGGTAGCCATATTTATAACTGAAAATGCTATTAAGTATTATGATGTACAAGCTATAGATTAAGATTCGATGCAGTTAGAGATAACATCATATCGTTACAGGATATTGCAAAAGGCTAGATAAAATTTAACCTTGTTACTCAGATGTTTGTATCCTTTCTTGTAGGGTTCTCCTCTACACCAATACTTGGAAGGTATTGTAGTAGCATTGATCAGATTTTTCTTCTAACATGATTGTAATGTTTTACTTTATATAATATTTTGATGCTACCTCTATCATATCTTTAGGAATCGAACATGGTCAGCAACTTGACGTGGAGCCACGCTCATTAAGTAACCAGTCGAAGGTACAAGAAAAACAACATTCTAGATTGGCCGTTATTTATGTAAGTGATAGTTATTCTGCTATTCCTATCAATTCAAATCTTACGTGAAGTAATCCTTCCATTGCTGAAATTACATTAGTATTATATCAAACTACTGTGGCTGGCACTACGGCATGAAAGCACCAAAAGACAGCAACAGTTACATAATAAATTGGTTAGTAAGTCGTGTTATTATCTTGCTTATCCATCTTATTAATCACTTGATCAACTGCAAATTTAGATAGAAAATGGTAAATACACTTGCATAGAACTACTACTTAATAATGATGTTCTACTGGAGGAAGATGAAGATATTGTTAGGCAAATAAACTCAAACATATTTGATAATTTATATCTCAAATGGAATAAGGTAAATATCGACTATATTGACCACATTTTACAGCATGTATAAGTGATCCATCCAATACGCCTATTTAGCAATGCATATTTACTATCATTTAAACTTATTATATATTTTAGGTGAAATGGAATCAAGAAATTGAGAAGGAATCTATAAAGATTAGGCAAGTACTCTGCGTCTTGAAACCTTACCTCAGAAAGCATTTTAGCCTTGAAATTAGCAAAGCTCTTAGTTTGTGCTTTAAAAGTTAATTTAATAAACTACTTTCTGCAATAGAAATTTATACATTCGTTGGCTTTCTACCTGCTTTTCCATTGGTCTAGCCTGTGCAATTGCGTTATACTTTAAAAGCTCCTTATTTTTTGGAACCTTAGCAATCCTGTCCTTATCGACATTTGCCTTTCTTGTCCTGGGCTACTTTATCTATCGGTTGCTATGGGTAAGCTAAGCTTTCAGTACTTATTAGGAATAATAGAGTTCATAAAGTGAAATATTCTGTTACGATTTAACTTCCTAATGCGTACAAAACTTAAAAAATATTTAGCAGGAAAAATATACTAAAGTGGCGCAAGACCAAGATTTCACCACCTTAGAGAGTGCTATCAAAACTATCGAAAATTATATCGCATGCAGTAAGAAAGTCGTTCGATTCATTATGGAAATGGAAGTCATTTCTCGTGGATTTACACTGTAATTCAATAGAATAAATGTTCTCTCTTGAATTGCTAAACTAGTCCTATCCGGATATAGGATCATTATTGTCACGCATCGAATGCGCTATTGAAATGAAAAATATTTTGCTTTACAGACTAGGTGATACTATACCACCTATAACCCGAATTGAACTAAAATCCGATCGACGCCAGTGTAACCATCTGCGTCAAACTCTGTTTATGATATCTTTAAAACAGATTATTGCTATTCAAGAGGCAACTAATACTATTGTAAAAAGGTAACTATATTTAAATCGAATGTACTACTCTTAGATTTGTTTTCTTCCTTCATGCGTGATGTGTAATACATTGCATCTTACGTAAATATAACGACATTATTAGTATAAATACGCTGCTATCACTCAATATTAATTAGATATGGACTTGGAGCGAAACTGAATAATCTCGACATTTGCTGTCCTATACCTTTATGTGAATTGGGAATAGTGAAATCTGCTCAGGTTGTATAAATTCTTCTAGCTTATACGTTAAATGAAGAAATTTCTTCACTTCAGTAAGATTATAACGGGAAAGTTCATCAGTAGTCTTACAATGTATCAAAATAATTGTTTTACCGTAGAATGAATTACTTTCCTTAGAAGAATATCAAGAAAATACTGACCATTTTTCCTTGCAATCAATAAAGGCAAGTTGGAATTAATACGGTCATTCATGGTACAATAAAGGCTAACATTTAATGTCGTTCCTATAGGCAATGAGATCTCTCTGCTATAAGCAGTTTTCAGAATTCTTTTGTTGTTTGATACAAGCCTGTATAGTGTCAGGTTAGATCCGCGATTTTACTTTCCCTTTGAACGCTTACTACTGTAAATACCATAACTCCATAATGATATTATACTGTCATCCTTACACATTGCAGACACTGCTCTACGTCAAATCTTTGCCTGGCGTATTATTCATGAGTTGGTTGATAGCATAAAAACCTCATGCAAAGATCTGGCCGACTCTATGGAAACACAAAAATTAGCCTTCAGTGGTAAATATTATTTTGTAATCACTTAGTAGTTGCATGTGTTCGCTGCTGGTAATAGTGCCCAACAAGAAATAAAGATAAAAATTAGCACCCCTTATAATTAATGTACTAGTTCGCTTATTAAATGCTGACACTGTATCGATTTCGACCTGTAGCTGCCAAAAATAGATTGTCAAGCAATTATAGTAGCGACAACCAAAGCAACACGGCACAAAGTCAGTTAAGCCAATCAATTAGGAACTTTCGTCTTCATCTTTTGGCTACTATTAACAGGTAGATTTTTTAGCCTGATAATGGTACCTACAATTTGATTTCCGTTTCATAATGTAGTTAAATATATAAAAACATGCAAAAATCTTTATAATAATATAGATTAGAGCTGTTTGAAAAGTGTGTAAAGGCTTTTGATGATAATAAGGAGCAAATTAATTCAGATAATTCCGCAACGGAAGGTAGAATACATACCGTGTCAATATACTTGTACGATATACTGTGCAGATGAAAGGTGATGCTTACGTGAAGTAATTACATCAAACCTGGTATTGTCTTGATATAACCATTTAGGTCTGTATAATCAAATCACTATGGATATAAATTCAGCACGCGATTGCTGGAGTTTTGCTAAAACTACAGTAATGAAAATTCTAAACAAACCGATCGAAGACCCAGGTAGGATACCGGTGAATAGTTCTACAAATACGTTCGTAACTTTGAATATAAAGAATTTTCTCTTGAATATCTGCCTGTAGAATCAAGAAGCCAACAAGATGGTAACGAAGAAACAGAAGGTACTTGACAATACAAAATTGCGATTACATTATAGGTAAGCTTAAAATAGACAGAATATATAAGTATATGAATTCTATAGTGGAAATCCCAACGGGACTCTCTTCAATTAATACTATCATTGCGGAAGAAAACGAAGACAAGGTAATGAGGAACTACTACACTTAAAGCTTCTGAAAAATCTTTAACATAATCTAAATCTTGTACACATATTGCTTGTCTATGCTATTTCAGGTTTACGAAGCTTACATAACGAAGAAAGATATGGTGTCTTTGCTAGAAGGGATTGATAATTCTGTTGAGGTAGGAAGATATGCAATTATTACAGTAGTAAGTTACTCAAGTCTGATCGACGAACTGGTCGTATAATGTTGAATAATGTAGGATGTACAAAAAGAACAAATATCGAATACGGCATTAATGAATGAGCTGCAAAATGTTTTAAGAGACCGAGTTGCTGAAAAAAATTCTCCAGCGTATGCTGTTACTGAGAAGGTTAAACGAGACTTCATTCCTGCCACAGAAAACAAACACTCTTATAATAATGAACGAGACAGATGTTTGGTTAATATCTTTTCTGGTACCGCATCAAGTGACGATTTATTAACAAATTCTAAATTGATATCATCTATAAATGCTATCCATGATGGCGGTGCATTTACGATCAAACAAGACATCATTGGGGACGAATCGGATGACGAAACAAACTCTACGGATTAATGAGACTGTCATATATTATTTCTTGTTTCTTATCACTTTTATTTATAATTGAATATTCCCTTACAAGAACCACGAACGTTATATCAATTTTACCCTGTTTATGGCACTGCACTGCAATTTACAAACACATGTTATATAACCTTCGAATTTAGCAGTTGAATCCTGATCGTTTTTTATTTTTCATGTATACAGATTGAAGACTAATGTATTTATTTTTAAATAATCTAAGATTATATTGTTGTTTTTACTAAAATTGAGTACAATAGAGTCCGCTGGATTTAATTTATGTAAAATGTTTCGAAATTGCAGTTGAATCATTACGTAGTAATCGGCAGCCCTGCATGACTGGATTGCCACTTTAAACTGATTTAACATTATAGGTTCAATATTTAAGAGTAATTACGATGTAACATGGCTTGAGATCTTTAGCATGGTGAAAGTTGATTGATTTATTGACAAATTTTTTTGCTAGCACCTTGAGTAAGATGGATATATTGAGCGTTGTATCATCGATCTTACTCGATAACCTAAAATTACAACCTGTAAAGACTTAAAATAAACGGATAAATCTGTAAAGGTCCACTTCATGCAACGTCGCTTTATTATTGATTAGACTATAGAAGTGTCTTGATTCATATCTGCGTAGTACCTCGTCAGATTATGCGTTTTAATATCATATTCGATAGCCTTTATTCACAGTAAACAGCTACTGCCTAGAATTTTAACTCTTGCTTAGATGCTTATTCATTAATTTTTGGATTACAGAATCAACGTATAACTATCATATTGAATGAAATGTAGCTAAGCCAACTCAAATGCTGTGTATTTTAAATATTAGGCACACTCATACATAAATAGGGTTATACTGATTAGACTCATAGAGCAATTTTTCGCACAAGGGCGTCGTAATACGGCTTCTAACTACTAGATGAATCCCATAGTTAGAATAATTCAGTTAATTAAAGGGTTCCAGTTCTGAGAATTTTGCATAGTATGAAATATTTTAGCGTACAGAAGTTATCCCAGGCATATACAAAGGCTACATTTGTAATGATAGGACTGCTCAGGGAGGCTTTTTAACCTTAAATAGTATTCTGACATAGCCTTAAACTGTTAGATCAAAGCTTTTCTCGGGTGATTTCATGGGAGAATATAACATTCTGAAACTACTTGTACACTGTACTCATGAACCCCTAGACTACAAATTTTATTATATAACCATTCCTATACAATGCAGAATGACAGAAAGTAAGAAGGATATAGATATCGACTCTAGTTTAAAAATCTTTGACTTCTATAATCCATTACCAACAATATTAATAATACAAGTCTAAACGCGAAGTTTTTACGTTAATCGATAAATAGGCCACAATCTTCCAATTTTAAAATCCTGAACAATCCGCGTATGTTTACACAATCACTAATTTGATATATATATATACATGATACGAATTTAAACCGCAGAATTATACATATAATAACATTTAACATAGGTGTATATCCTGTCATACGCGTATATGTTAAAAAAGATCGAAATAAAAAGTCTTAAATTGCATGTAAACAGAAAGTTCCGCATTGAAGTGCGATATTAAAAGTCAAACATCGGATAACCTATGTTAATATTTTTAGGGTCGTTATTTTAATATAATTTCAGAGAAATCCAATCTAAGTAAAAACGAATTTGAAATAAGAAATAAAACGTTTAATTTAATTTAATATCTTGGACTTAGATTGAAGGGGTAAAATCCATTCTAAAGCAGCAATAATTCCATCCTAATACCAATACCACCAGAATAATAGTAGAAATCCTTCAACCTATTGCAACCTATCAGTAAGATCAAAAACTCTTGATTATTTCAAGATCAATGAGGATAATAACTTTCAATAAAGAAATGCAAGAGGAACGTAAAGAGATATATCACTATTCCCCTCATAGTTTGATTATTTCATGTTATAGCGTAGGCATACCTGCTAGTTCGTGAAATCGATCTTATAGTTAAGACTTGATCATCAAGATACTTGTTAACTTCTTGCAATTTTTGAGATAGCTGGTAACGATACTATAATAATTAATAAAATAAATACTTGTAAGCGAAATATCTCTCGACGATTAGTCAAAGCATTTCTTGTCTTTACATAGGAAAATTGTGAAACACGTTGTAGCGTTCTCCGTTAGTAAAAAAGGGATAACATTTAGCAAGAAACATCTATATCATACATTTATGGAGATTTACTGTTGCAAAGTTTAACATTTAGCGAATTATAAAGATGATATACCGTATATTCATCTATTCAACTGGAATTAATAGTTATCTCTTTCATTATCCATTTAAACTAAATACTATTACAATATTTGCAAATATACTAACTAAACAGAATTTATATCTTACCTTAGTCTCGACATTCTTCTTTAATTTATCAAATTCTTTTTTCTCAATATACTGATGTTTCATGGATTCCTGTGTAGATTAAATTTCAGTCAATTATCAGTTACCTTGGTATGCTAATATCTAGCACATTAATTTTTCTAGCCTTAATACCTGTAGATTAAGTAACTGATCTTCTAAACCTTTCTTTGCATTCTGAATTTTTTCAACGTCCTAAAAGCATAGCTTTTTAACATCTAACTTGAAAATAATTTTAATACAAAGCTACTTACATGAGTTTGTTTCTTCAAGGAGTTATTTTCTAAAGAGATAGAAGTTGTTATATGAGCGACTTAAGCATTAATTTCGCATTTAATGAAAGCAGCAGACGATAATATAACTTCTTACCTTCATTTAAGAGATTACATCTCATTTCTAATTTGGCTTTTTCGTCTACCTCTTGGGCGAAAATAACGCTTGCTTGTTCGATCTTGAATAAAGATTTAAAATCATTAGCTGAATTAGATTCTGCTCTGAGTTACGGAGTTAGTATTTCAACCTATGGTAACTATTTTCCATCAGTTTTACACAAGGTACAAAATATCACTCAGAAAACCTTTTTCAACTAGCAGATTTGTCCTAGAATGCTGAATCTAACTCATTAATATCCATTTGACACACGAACATGGAATTAATACGAATACGCTGAAGAATTCTCTCTCGCTAGCAGATTCTGTTCTAAATAACAGTTACAGTATAAATATTTCTCTTCAGCGCTACTCACAAGATAAGGACAGATTACCAATATATTTATTAAAAAGAGTTCCTTAGCGGACAAATTCTCTCTGCAATTACAATTGAACAATTTCTACTTCACTGTACGTGAAGTAAGGAGTCGTTCAAGCTATATTAGCTAGGAAAAAGTCCATAGCTAATGGTCTATCAAGCTTTCATCCAAATTGATGAGATATTGTAGAATAGAGCTGTGATTGTCAATTTTATCTGCAAGATTTACCTGGTGTTTCATATCACTGATTGATGTTTGCATGGAATTTCTTTCACGATTATATTCATCTTGAAGGGATGGAATAGCATCGACAGTCTCTTGCAGTTTCTATAATGTGAAACATTTATTACTATAGTTAGCGATTATTATGATCAGTTTGCTCCAGCTTAAGATTCAAAAAAACCATGAGAAAATACTATTTTCGGTTACCGCTTATTTTTAAACTGATTACCGGAATGAGTAGACTTACTTTCAATTTACTTTTGGCATTTTTATATTTTCGTGACATAGCATCCAATTTATTTTCCAATTCCTTACTCCTGAAGAATGTAACGAATCATGCTTATTAAAATTTTACATTAAGTAGATATAAAGGATATTGTAAAGCCTTGTTGTCAGAAGCATAATGCAACTAGAGCCAAGCTTGAGAATTAATTTATGCAGTGAAATGCTTATCCAGGGCTAAAATCTATGACACTTAATATTATACGACTATATTTGAATGCGTTGTTCTATCGGAAAGGTATGTAATATCATCGTCAGAATAATATCGTTCTGCATTACTGCTATACATACAATTGAAGAAGCTACTGGTCAATAATCACGAGAAGACGAAAATATCCTTTATGTGCAGAATTGGAGCGTAAATTATATCTACTAATGCATACTTGTATTTCCATTCTTCGGCAATTTGATCAGAATTACTCTTCATAGCATAAGCTCTTTCGGCATTGATAATTTCCTATAGATTTAAAATTGAAAATAACTGATATAACGAGAATTTCTTTAAAGTAAAAGAATAATTTGAACTATTGTGACAGAGATTTAGGAACGAAAATAGATGCTGAGCATGGATAGATTTCTCTTATTATTATTCCAAATTATTCAACTAAAACTGTTAAAAGTGTTATTTTTGTGTTATAAAAATCTTCTATAGGTAAATAGATATATTAACTAACACGATTAGTGCGACAGTATCAATACGGAGAAATTCGCCCACAAATCATTCGGCTCTAAGTATTAAAATCTACTAAGCGCTAAATAAATTAATACTGTCAACTAGCCCAGCGGAAGATCGATAGTGTAATAACAGATTAATTCCAGCACGGTTCCTAAGCACTTGACTATGAGTATCGTAATCTTCTCTAGATATATTAATACTGTAGTTTCAGCCAGTATAAAGGGGAGAAGCATAGACTAATTTTGGCACCATTTTCCAATCATTCGGTTAAAATTATCAAAATAATAACAGGAAAACGTTCCCTTTAGAATAGAATTCTTACCTCTCGAAAGCGCCTATCAATCCCTGAATCACCTTTTTTCTTCTCTAGCTTCGACAGCTATGTTAAAGAATTCAATTTTTCATATATTTAAACATTTTTTATCTATCTTGCCTATGAGAAGATTTTTTAAAACATAATTCATAATTGATAGATGACAAGTACTGTTAGACCAGCTACTCTAATACTTATTAATACCTTATGCCCTAGTTTTGATTTTGATTTTATTTCTGATTCCCACAACAAGCGTGATTCTTCAGCATCTTCTTGCAAGGATGCATTCAAAGATGATACTTCCTATCATATGTGGATATTTCAAAACATCGTTAAACATGAATGTAAATCTTACTTTAATAATACTGTATAGCCTGCAAGTTTCTGTATCATACCTGATATTTTTTTTCCAGTTCTGAATGAGATTTATTAGTTTCACTCAATCTAGACCAAAGTTCATCTTTTTCCTGCAATTGCAGAAATTAATTTAAAATTATTCTAATCCATCATTTAGTATTAAGCCATCTTAAATGCCAACGAAAAAATTTTCCTGTAAACATGGAATAATTTTAATTGCCTGCCTTATGAGATGATGCTAGACTTTCTTGCATAATTTTATTTCTGGATTGTTCACTTCGTAAAATGGCTCTGCATTCAACTAATTCGGCATCGGTTTTAGCAAGATCCATCCTTATTTTTTCCTTTAAATATTAATATTTATTAGACCATTAAGCATTTGAAACATCCTGAGAAAGAGCTTTCAAGCTGATTTGACCAGGGATTACTGAATAAAATTTATAATTACCATCGCATTATGTGTATCATTTAATATAGAATTTTTCTCATCAGCTCTTCGAGTATATTCCTCAACAGTAGATTCTTTAGCCATAAGATCAGCTTTTAATCTTAATATCTCACTCTCTCCTAACTGTTTATGAGCTAAGGATTCGCTAAGCTGAAATATAAATCAAATGAAAGATAGGAGATAAAATTTATTTTTAAATTGCAGCATTACGTCTTGAAAACTTTACACCTAAAATTATATTATAAGTTGAAACTTACTTGTCGCTTCGTTTCGTCCAAATCTTTCTTTATTTCGTTGTATTTAGTTTCTAAGTTGCCTTGATCCTAATTCCATATGAAAAATACCGTATTTGAAAGAGCTCTAGCTAACATACAACTGTATACTGTTAAATGATGATGTGACGACAAAACTTACTACTGACGACATTTCCAAGGCTCTATCAGCAACGGCTTTTAATCGATTTGCTTCATCGAGTTGCTATGTTTAAAAAGAAAATATGGTTATTATATTAGTATTGAGTAGGAAATGTAATTCATCTCCTTAAAATATTCCAGGTATTTCAGAACAAGCAATTATTGGAAGGTAATATTAAGTTATCAACCTCTTTCAGTGAAGTCAATTCCTCTTCATATCGTTTCGATGAGAGTTTAGATTTCACCGCTTCATCGCGTGTTCGCTGTAATACAGTTTGTAGATCTTTTTGCTCAGAGTCTAACTTGGTTTTTTCCTGTAAAAGGTATGTTTAATATGTAAACTCTCAGTACAAATAGGTGATCATAAATAAGTTTATATTAGGCACTTTTAAACTTCAAAATTTATAGGCATATCTTTTGAAATTTTACTTCAAGATTAACGTATATGACCCAAAATTATTGTGGTAAATTCGGCAATTGTTCATCAATAGTCAAGGGTAAAAACAATTTTAAAGCACTTTACCTCATTATAATCACGTCGTATTTGATGGACAGAAGCATTAAGCTGATCCTACAGTTAAAAATTAATTAAGGGTCAAGATTATTCCTTAAATAGCTTTAAACCGAGAAATTTCATGCAATCTATCAAATTAATTGATATTGAGATTATTCCTTAGATGGGCTTTAAACTGAGCAAATTATGCATTCTATCAAAGTCAATGCTATTACCTGAACTTTCCTACTATAATCTTCCTTTTCGTTGAGAGAATCTGTTAATTCTTCAACTCTTCTTCTAAGGAATGCAACTTCACCGGCTTGACCTGAATATCTGGAGACATTAGTTACAAGGTCTTGCATCAATATCTAACTTGTAAATTTGTCAAAACTATAGAATGGATAACTTTCAACAACCACTCATGTAAATGCTAAAACTACGAATTAGAATAGCGGTATTATTACATCGGTGAGACATCTATAGAAGTTACATCTATATTTCATAGCATATTTTTGCTAAGAATGTAATAGAGCAATAGATTCAACAATCATTCATGTAAATATTAAAAACTAGAAAAAAATTCCCAGTTGACGAAAAAGTTGCAACAAAAGACAAATTACTTTTCCTCTAAGCCAGAAAGTTGAGCTCGTAGTCTTGTATTATGATCCTACGACAATAAGACAATATTAGCAAATTAGGCAAATGAAGAATGAAATTGTTGACTGGCAATCTAGCAAGAAATGATAAATATAATATCAGTATGATTCTACCTTTTCCTCTCTTAACGCATCGCTCATGGCACCTAAAGCATTACGCTGCTGAATAAACTCTTGCTGAGACATTTCAACATCATCAGAATGCTTAGCGATGAGCTGATTAGCATTATTAACCTCATTTTCCAAGGTAGCAATTTTGTTTTCAGTAATTCCAAGCTGCAGTGTTAGAGACTTGAGAATCATAATAAAGAGATTAGGGTTAAAAACAGCTGAGAAAAGCATTATAATTATGGATAAATTATTTAAGAGCCGTTGCCTAATTAATATCATTTTATGTTATTTATGTCGCAGCAATATGCTTCCTATGATACATACTACTTTGCTTATTAACTTAATCTTACTTGCGCTTTCTCCTGTAGCATTCGATTTTCACGAATTAATTTGCTTTCTTTCTCCTCCCATTCTTTCCGATCCTTATTTCTAGTTCTAAAAATTGTAATAAAGAAGTTAGTATTATAATACTTGTAACCCAGAGAATTCAGCTGTATTTTTAAAGGTTAAGCAAAAGATTTAGGTAGAATCGCAATCGGCTCACTTTTCCGTATCAGCAGTATTTTGATAGATTCTCTCTAATTCTTTATTAGCGTTGACCAGTTGTAACTTTATAGCCGTATTCTGTACACCCAAAAACATCCATATAACTTAATAATCTAAATTTTTTATTATTAATCTAGAAATTGTACATCAACAAATGCTAAAAATATGATGCCATTCATATTGTTAATCTATACACATTTAAAAATACGATACCTCTGCTTCCATCTGGTGCCTTTTAGCTACTTCTTCGTCATAGCCTGTACCCCGTAAAGAGACTTCCGCCTTTATATTGGTTAATTCTGTTTCAAACTGTTTCCTTGCAGTAATTAAAGCTTGCTCTGTTGCAGCCTAACTCATAGAATAACTTGCAGTTAAACACCCGAAGGTAGACTGTAGTAATATTAAAGGAGATAACTGACGTTTGTTTCTTCACGGTGTTTCAATCTCATGCGAAGATCTTCAATATCAGCCATATATTTAATTCTTGTATCTTCGATGATTGTTTGCTTGTTTGCAAGCTCCAGCTACAACGTAACACAGTAAATTCAATAAATTCTTAATAGGCTATAGTACTTTATATCCAAAATTGGATTGCAGCTGTAAATAATACACTATAAAAGATATGGCAAACAAGTTATACCTTGTGTTGCATAGTTTCCAATTTCAATTCCTCTACGCGATCATCAACTTGTTTAACATTATCTTGCTTAGACTAAAAAATATGAATGAAAGTTGCGTTCATATCTCGTCTCCTACTATAGGTTTATAACAACTAGAATTAATTTCACCACTAAAATTTTTAGTATTATCTCAATAACATGCTGTGGTATCGCCATATTTTAGAGGTGCGCTTACAATAATGTACAGTAAGCACTACGTTAGAATTATAATCGACTACCGGTAATGATGATCTTATTCATGATTGAAAAATAAGAATTAGTATTTCATGAAATTAAAATGCCGTAATAACCCTCTTGGTTTAAGTAGCAATCGAATTGGAATTAATAAGAAATATTCCAATTCTAACACCCTTGATATCCAACATACCGTATTTTCAGCTACGCTACGATAGTTCTATCAAAGAAAAAAAGAAAATTTTACTGCTGTTAGTTCACGAAAATTATTAATAACGACCTTATTTTGACGCATAACAGAATGAAGCCAACTAAAACTGTTTAGAAACTTACATCTTTTAACTCTCCTAATAATTTTAAGGTATCTTTATTACTACTTTCTAAACTCTTGTATGATGACTTCATTTCCGCTAGCTGCAACGATATATTCTCATTTTCTCGCTTCTTCTCTTGTAGCGTATTACTCAATACATCTAATTCATGTTGCAATTGTTGCTGGCTTAGCTTTGCGGCATTGCTCTGGCGAATTTCACTGGAATAGAAACAAAAATCACCATTCTATCAATATCATTTATACTTCCTCAGATTGCATAAACTGATAGTTCATCAAATTTTTACTTAAGGTACTTTTATTGTGCAGATACATATTTCATGCAATCTTATTGGCAGAAATCGTAATATATTAGACCTTTTTAAGCTGTTTATTTAAAAATTATCTAATTATGCTATAGTACTTACAGTGCCAATTTATCTTCATATTTTCGTAATTGCTCCTTCAACTGACCTACAGTCATATCTGACGATCTCCTACCTTGAATTTCATCGTCTAATTTATTTCTATACAAGAAAGCGTTAGATTTACTATTGATAATTAAGATGCCCAAATTATATAAAAATCAGAAATTACCATGATTAGGAGAATAATCTATCACAGACAGAAATTAAGATAACGACTAAAATTTAAATTCAACTTGTCACATTATTAAATCTTATCAACTGAATTATGGAGATTCATCGTAATCATAAACATGATTAACTGTAAGCAGGAATAAAGATTCCCAATTCATTAATCTAATCCTAAATTCATGCATAAAAATCAATGCCTGTAGTTGTACTAAATATATCATACTTACTGGGCATTGCGATGTTTATGCTCCAGATCTAATTTGGTACTTGTTACATCCGAAAGATCTCTATTTAATTCGTTATTTTTCCTTTTTAAATCAGCGGTTTCATCTTCTAATTTATTAACGTAAGCTGATAAGCTGATGTTGGATTGTTTTTCTTTGCTTAATTGAAGTTTCAGTTCCCGATTATCTTCTTGCATCCGAGCTAATCGTTGTGCTTCTATTGACATGATTACAAGAATAATTATAATCGATTTTAAATATAGGATTTCAAGGTATAATCCAGCACTAGTCTGAGTAATCTATCTTTAGAATAGACAATCCAAATCTAAATTGCCTACTATGCACTCGTATGATCCTATTTGCAGGTAATCATTAATTCTTTCATTTTATAAAGCAACAGTTTTTATACGAAAATACTTCTCTCAGTCAATATTGCCATAGGTGACGTTCTCATACACAACAATTTTATCCGAACTATTAAAATGAAAGACTTACTATAATATTTTACTATCAATTAAGCACTGGACTATTAGTTTATCGCTGCAATACTAAGACATAATTAGTTTAACAAATTAAAGAAATAATCTCAATTCCTACAAATGATTTTACGGTATGTCTATAATCTTCTACTATGCACAAAATCGTTTTTATTATCTACATTATTTAAAATATCTGATTCCCAGTAGATCGAAACTACACTGACTAACTAGGGCCTAGTCAGAAATCACTGAAACTCCAAACTATTGCTAATATTTGCAGACTATATTTACCTAATAGCTGCGAATTAGTAGAATGATATGGCGCATTTCGAGATGGACTTAAGCTTCGCATCTATAAAATTCAGTAAACACGACATTAATGTACTAATATGAATAAGTAGAAGATGTTATCATGTATTTTAATTTATTATTTTATAGTCAATGGATCTATCCATGACTTAAATTTACCCCATTCATTGGAGGATATGGAGATCCATGAATATCATAAGGTGAGGACGCCCTTAAATCGATTGCTGATGATGGTCGTAATGGTGAATCAGTACCTCCTCCAGCGGCACTAGAACGACCACCTGCATATCCATCATAACCTAGAGGATCATGTGAATGAGCCATTCGAGCAGAATAATCTGCTTGAATCTCTTGCCTTTTCCTATGGATGCGATACGAGCGATCTTCATCATCCGCCACAGAAGCATAATTATTGCGCGGTGATGGCGATCGATCATAACGATCTAAAGAGCGATCTCGTCGACGGTAATAACCATCATCATCATCTCGTCGCCTTGATCTATAGCGATAGTAATCGTCATCAAGATCATGATCGCGAGAACGATGACGACGATGATAGCCTTCATCATCATAATGTTGCAGGGAATGATTGCTATCCCGACTTATTGAACGATCATCATCTGATATACGACGTGTCCTTTCATGGCTATGCCGTGATATATCGTCATCTCCACGATCATCACTTTTTGTGCGGTCTGATAAGTTGCTCGTTCTTCGACGGCTACTGGGCCGATCATCAGTATCATCAATTTCTACTCCATCTTCTGTTCGTTCACGCAATCGACGACTACCTCGTCGTTCAGGTTTTTGCTCTTTGGTAACTTGATTTCGACGCTTTCCGCGTGGGCTTCCATCTTCATGATGTTTAGCTAACAATTCACTTGCTGCTTCCACTTTCTGCCGTTGTTCTATAAATTTCATCAAGATAGCAAATTAAAACAACTGAACTCCTTGGATAGCAAAGCAGTTATTACCGTGAAAAGGATTAATTCATGTTATAATAATGAGAACTTTAATCGGGATAGCAAACTAAAACGGCTGAGCTCCTTCGACAGCAAGCAATTACTGCTGTCTCTATGATTAACCCAAATTATAAGAACATCCGTGAAGGAGACAAC
>NW_002060946.1:1513498-1578887 GCF_000150275.1 Trichoplax adhaerens
TATCTTTATCAATACTTAAACTTCTCTCATTCGCTTCCACACTGGACTTTTGTGATTTTTATCATCAGCGGCTGATTCAGGTTTTTCCTCCTCTTCATTGATATTTGAGCTATCTGCCTTTGAGTCTTTCACTTTTTTGCTCTCTGATTTTCGTGGTGGGATTTGCGGCGGTACTTTACCATGTTTATTAGGGGAATCTTTATTAGCACTAGACTCTTTATTGACTTTATTTTTGGAAGTAGGGGATTCATTAGCCTTTTTTATATCATTATCATCCTTACTAGTTTCTGGTGTAGGAGCAATGGTAACTTTTTTTAAGGGTTTTTTACTCTTATCACCAGCATCTTCTTGATTGGGAACTGCTGCAAAACTTTTTAATTTATCCTTTCCTATATTACTATCAGCTATATCAGGCTCATTATCGCTATCCAATTTTCTTTCCCAAGGTAAAGAAGCTATTTATGAGTAAGGCACAGACTTAGTACGACCATCGATCGAATTTTAAATTATATATTACCGGTATAAGTACTCTCAAATTAAAAAAAGGAATGATTGTCTCATATAATATAAAAAAGATCTTTTCTATTTAATGTAAATTAGGTTTAAATAAATTGATCTACTTAGGAATTTCTGATTATTTGCAAAGAACAACAATACAATCTATTTTTGTTAATCTAATTATTAGTAGGCTTATTAATCAAGAATAGGACTTTTTTTCTATACTGTGCATACGTTAGGTATACATGTATAAATAAAGTGTAATGAATCACTGACCATTGGCATACGTGAATAGTATTAATATAATTTATAATCTGTTTCAGTATAGCTCTTATAAAACTAATATCGATATTGACATACGTTAACATAGCAGTATATTTGCCATCAACATAGAAGAAACTGATAATTAATCTCACTAGATAAATTATCCTTTATATTAAATACTCGTATAGGCTTCTGTTGACACCATGCGTAATGAACATATAAAACACTCTATTAAATTGAGGCTCCTCAAAATTTCATCTCTTTCCATTACTAGAATGACTACCAAATCCTAAGTTTACAAAATCAGTACTCTTACGTGATTTGCCTCGAGGACTTTCATTCGAAGGACTCCACGAAGACTATTTTGTGTAAAAAAGATGAATAATTATTTGAAGTCAAGATATAACAAATATTTTTATGTTACATGTTGATAAAATTAGCGTCATAGGACACTTCAAATGTTTGAGCAACTCACGCTTGTATCCCAATCGGAATCCTCATCTAGATATGGGAAAAATTGATAGCATAAAAAATTTGAGAAAGATTAAATTTCCTTCAATTAATCTCAGATATTGAAGAATATCTGAACTCTATATTTTACTGGTACAAAACTCATAATTTATTAATAGTACGAGACCTTTTTGGGGCCTCGTCGCACTATCTTTCAGTTCATCCTTCTTATCCGATAAAGTAGACGATGATTTAGACATTCCACCAGTATCTCCCCTCTTAATTTCATTCGAATAGGATACAGACAATTTTTCATGTCCTTTAGCACTTGAACTGCCATCTGTTGAATCACTTTTAACAACAGTTAACGGTAATTTCTCCTTTTTATCGGATGTATTTTCCTCTATATCTGGAATGGATAAATCGCTGCCAATCAAGCTTTCGTCATCATCATCTGACAGTGTCGCCTTAGATTGGCCAAATGACGAAGAGCTTTTTGCCTTTTTGCCACTATTTCCTTTATCCCATTTTTCAAGAGCATCTAATACGTCATCGTCATCCCCACTCATGATACCCGCTTTTTTGTGGCTGCTTGCACTAGGTATATACCCACCCCCATCATCGCTATCATCGTCATCTATAATGAAAAAATACCGTAAAAAATTGAAAAATTTTATAGCCAAATACAATTTGTGAAATAGTCAAGTGAATCATTTAAGTTGCTGTTTATTTTCTAACCATCATCGAAATTAATATCTGAGAGATTATCTTTATCGGTGGTGTTTTTCGCCTAGTTGCATTCAGCGATAAGAGAAATATTAATCAGTGAAATTTTCCTTAGTAGTATCAATTTTAGGAAGTAGCTAAGTAATTAAACAGCTAAACAAAAAACCTTTGGCTCTTCAACTGGTTGAGGTAATGGCTTCGATTTTGTCTCTAAATCGGGTCTTATGGGCCTTTTGGGGAGTTCTGGAGGTTTTTTAACTTCTGGGGATGAATCTAAATCAGATTCACTACGTTTTGAAGTTCTACTCTTTACACCTGATGAAGATCGCCTTTTGGAAGTATCCTACCAGGATAACAATATTGTTAGTTAGAGCATAATTGAAAAGGATACATACAGTAACTGGCAGATTTTACAAGATATTAATACTATATACACCCATACATATACTCGTATATGTAGTCTGGATAAAAAAATAGCAAGATTATGATTATTAATGTCAGATATTGATATAATAATATTAAGAAATTCTATTTATCTTACAATATATAGTATGCAGAGAAATAGATAAAATCTTTGTGAGTGATTTGGATAAACTGTAAGTAAAGACTAGCTACATTACAAATGGCTATTTTCCATTTTTACTATAAACTTACAGCCTCAGGAGAAGAATTCCTATTGCTCGATTCTGCATCAACATCATCACTATTGCCTAATCAACCAAGGGTAATTGCGAAGTATAATAAAAGTTTAGCCAATCATTCATGATTAATCATGTATCTATTATGTTAAAATTCGTTACCCGATCTTGCTTTAAGTAATGATGCCAAATTAGGTTTTCTCTACAATTTTAAATTACGTTTAAATCGTCATATTAAGTTATCGTTTCCGAATTGGATTAAATTCTTGTAAACTATTCTAATAAGAGAGCATACCGCACGCGGACTATCATCTTCTGAGTCATTCCATGTATCACCAAGGGACATTCTGAAGATATTAAATAAGTTAAAGAATTTTGCTGTCAGTTTGAATACTTCCATCGAAAATGATTCTTACTTATAGCCGCAAGGTAGGCTAGCATCTTTGTAGTATATATTAAATATAGAATATTTTTAGCATATCGATACATTGTGATTGTCAAGGATACTTACTGGCTAGAAGAATCAAAATTTATCGATTCGTCTTCTATAAAGAAATAGATAGAATATGGTTTAAATTTATGTTGTCTATGTTGTTTTTGAGGCAGTAAATTAGTAGGCTATCATTTTTAATTACTTGAAAAACCCGCGCCAGGGCTTTCTTTTCTCTCAGCTTCTTCATTTTGATCATCACCACGTGGCGTTTCGTCATATGCTGGCGGCTCTTGTTCCCGAGGCTTTAGTAGAGCGGCACAACTAGATGCGTAGGATTAAATACATGTATTAAGCATTACTTGGCCGGAACACTATACACGAATTTCCATAACAGAATGCAGTTTTCGTCTTATGAACACTAACCTTTCTTGGCCGTTTTCTACTGCGTAATCATATGCACTTTTACCTTCGGTATCATTAAACTCTGTGTATACGTTATTATCTAATAAAATTTTAACAATATCTGCATGGCCATTCTTGGCAGCCAGCATGATGGGTGTGCTAAATGAAGATACAAATATAAATAGTTTGCTATATTATCTACGCAGCACATTTCAATACCAAAAGAATATCACGGAATAACTGTTTTAGGTACTAATTACAATGTGAGATTATCACAAAGGCAATTAAGTTATCAATTTCTGCAAATAAGATAATCTAACCTCCCTGCATTAGTAACGTTGTCTAGATTAGCCTCTCTCTCCACTAGAAATTCGATAAAGTCTTTGTGACCTCGTTCTGCAGCGAAATGTGCCGGTGTCATATTATCCTAAGATTGACAAGAAAACGGTTTCAATAATGTACTTCTACGAGGAATAGACTATGTGCATTAGCCATTCGCTCGGAATTTTTGAAGTTGTAGCAATGTTAGAAGAGGATATGACTATGAGCATAAGAACAAGCTTAAAGGAAGTCGATAAATAATAAAGAACAAGTTTAGGCTATCATTTACGCTGTCTTTGAGATCTAGACGAGCTCCTCCATCACTTAAGGATCCACCAATAATAGTATCATTATTTTTAGCAGCTGTATGAATTGGAGTAGAACCAAATTTGTCTCTAACATTTGGATCAGCATCTGCATCAAGTAGATGATTAACGCATTGCTTGAACATGCCAGCAACAGCCTAATGATAGGGATAAATTGGATAAGAGAACACACATTATTGACTATACGGTACATTTCTCTAGAAAAGTGTGCTAATATAAAATACTCTTTCTCCAGAGTGTACGTTACTGATTTGTGATTTAATAATAAAATTATCGTTGGAAATACTAGTCCTACTCGAAATATCAATATTACACGATAACAGATAATCTTTAATCTATTCACTGGAAGTGTAATCTAGTAACGCACGTATCCGAATATTAATTAACGTAATTGCCATCATTGAAGTATCGACAAGTTAATGTCATAAAATGAACATAACTAAAATTAGAGGAAGATAGTATTTAAGTTGATGATGGCTTATGAACCTGTTTTACCATTCTACCTAGCTGTAGAAGACTAGCTAGAAATGGATACAACTATACCATGATAGATGTGTTATAAAATCATTCAAGAAGTTGTACTTACAATATGCAATGGCGTTTGCAAATTCTTATCGATGATATTAGGATCGGCACCATTTTGCAAAGCCCAGCCTACTATAGCACCGTAGCCACCGTTACAAGCCCAATGGAGAGGTGTTCTACTGCTCAAAGTACCAATTATATACACAAACACACACACACAGATAAAAATAATCCCCATCAATCGATTCTTCATAATAAGGATAAATAGCAATAATCACTTATAGTTACACCTGTCAAGTTCTATTATTATGGTGGAACTTTATTAGTCTATCTATCCAATGAAGAGGTATTCTACGATTCAAAGTAACGTTTATCCATGCACATAGACACAAAGTCATATATACTCGTATCAATCAATCAATTTACCATAACCTGGACATCTATAGCGACAATCACTTATGATTGCACTTATTAAGGCTATCATTATGGTGGGAGTTTATTAGTTTATCCAATGGAGAGGTGGTGCTGTACTCTCAAAGTAACGATTATCCATGCACAGATATGAAAATAATGCATATCAATCCATTCTCCAGAACATAGATATCCATAGAAACGATCACTTATGATTGTACAAATCAAGTGCGACTATTATGATGAAAGTTAATTAGTCTATCTAATAGAGAGATATTCTACTACTCAAAGCAATGATTATTATCCAAATATTATACGTAAATAATCCTCATTAATCAATCCTTCATAACATGAATATGTATAAAGGCAATCACCTATGATTGCACTCATCAAGTGCTCTCATTGTGGTGAAAGTTTATTAATCTATCCAATAGAGAGGTGTTTTACTACTCAAAAATACAGTAATGATTATCTTCAATCCATTCTCTATAACATGGGTATCCATCGAAAAAAGATCACTTATGACAACGTTAATGAAGTGTTCTATGATGATGAGGTTTTAATAACCTCTCTTCTTCTACCTCATCCCCTAGATATCAAAGTTATCTCGCTGCTTGATAGCTCGCTAGATTGCACTATCGAGTAGAATTGATCTCCTTATCGATGACTTACTTGTTTTCTTTATCCAATTGGTTGACATCGCTTTTTTTAGCTAATTGCTTAAATTTGATTAAGTCGCCATTGTGGGCAGCTTTATGTAATTTGGGCAAATCCTTGATCGATGCGGTGGATAAATCTTCACTTTCGCCTGGTGAGGATGCGGTCGATCCTTTCGAGTGTTCCTTATCGCTCTTTTTCGACTTGGGTCTAGATAAGAATCGTTTCATTTTCGATCGATTTCCAAGAATCTCCTCATCAACCTTTTCAACGCCTCAACAATCATCCAATCGATCGTCGTTGACTACTATCAATCGATGATGAACTTTATAACATTTCAAATTAAATGACCAAAAGCTTGTTGTGTAACTTTCTCGACAATCCTCCACTTATTGTTTTATCAATAGTAATTGAATGCTTGAATGTAAATAAAACAAAAGTTAAAGAGTGACGCTACTGACCGTTATATTACGCTTGCGCACTCTTGCCTGAGCTAAGCTCCATGGTTGCCAACCTAACGTAGGTAGGTTATGAGGATACAACTTGAGTCATTTCTGTACAGGCAGTTATTGTTCTTTCAAAGTCGAAATTGGAAGAAATATCAATTTAGACTACAGTACTACCATGATTTGGCCTAGCTTAGGGATAGAGTTTAGCCGTTGATTCGGATTTGGTGGTATTTTGGACACGATTTGGGTCGGTGTCCTCGCTTGACGTCGACCCCATACGATACTATACTGTACACTGTACAGTATACATTGTGTAGCATACTGTAACACTACAGTATACTGCCATCACGCTACACATTGCGTAGCACTGTAGCATACGGTATGCAATACACGCATGGCTGCCATCACCATTAGGAGTTGATGACAATCATCGAGATTGAATACCTCTCATAGGAGGACAACTATCGAGTACATCGAAAGTAAAAAGCCTTTGCTGTATACTGCACTGTAATTTATTCCTTTGACCTGTATGATCGAGTCCCATACAATCGCTTCATTCGATTCATTTCGATGGAAGAAAGTCTACCTCTTGCACAATTTTTGCGCTTTGATGCAAACTACTGCCTTCGACGATTATTCCTATCTACAGGGCCAAAATGGATCAATGATAAGATGAATATGCTGTCAGAGCTGTGACAGCTATTCTCCATGTTGTGTTTTTTTTTTTAATTTACGTGAAAGTCCCTATTATAAAGGTTTTCTGATGGCTTATAGTTGTTGTTAATATAAGCGTCCATAAGGTCCGTATTGTTTCAAGCGGGTAGACTAGCAACAGCTCATTACGCTTGCGCGATGGAGTTGTCCCGAAACTTGTATTACTGGTCATCAGACACCGGTTTAGCATCGATGGAGCTAGTTCAGCGATTGCATGAAAATTCCACCCACTACTGTATAAAATTAAGACTGGATGATTGCAACTTGATCATGAAGGCTATACAACTCATATGTCACTTTTACTATACAATCGGATCCAAAATAGACAAGTATTTTGGATCGATTTTCAGTGGGTGGAATGAACATGCTGCGGTAACGAGTTCTACGAGGAAACTGTTTTGAAAATGGTTCAAAGTTTACCGTTGCACTGGGTGTGCATTCAGGAAAAGTGCAAAGTGCAGATGGCTGGACTTCGCTTGTTGTATCCTCTCATCTCGTTCTCTTGAGTTACAGTATAAGGCAGTTAGTTAACTGTACTCTAGTAAGCTTCAATACCAGTTCATCCTGTCGCTTGCGCTAACAGTGTGTTCTTCTTAACGCAAGTTTGGCAGTGTATCACCATCACTTCAGGCCTGTCTTCCACCACTTTATAGTAAAATATACAAAATTTCGTTGGCAAGGAGCTTTCAAATATATTTTTTTCTCCAGCCTGTTTGCCTCTACGCCTCCGCTTCAGTTTGCACTCTAAGCCGTATGAGTATTGCATCAACAAGCAGCGTAGGAAGTACAATATTGTGTAAAATGAGTCGTCATACTCACACATCGCCATCCTTGTTTTTCACTGTATCTTCTTATCCACCGTTGAGACAAGTAAAAGCCCACTAGGTGACATCTTCTTTGCACACTATCGCCTAACCAACCTGGGCACACAGTATGTTGGGCCAGCGTACAATACATAGTACTGTAGCTGACTCTACTCCCATGTCCCACGGGTACTGTATTGTGCAAAATGAGTCGTCATGCTCACACATCTCCATCCTTGTTTTTCACTCTATCTTCGTATCCACTGTTGAGGCAAGAAAAAGCCCTCTAGGTGACACCCTTCTTTTGCACACTATCGCCTAACCGACCTGGCACACAGTATGCTGGGCACAGCGTACAATACATAGTACTGTAGCCTACGCCCATGTCCCACGGGTACTAGGCCCCGACCTACCCTGGCATTCTTCCCTTCTCATGCGTTGAATCCTTCATCGTGTGGTGTTCTTACTTTCATTTAGGGAAAAACTCCTGCAAAATTTCAATTGAAGTAAGTCCAATCGATTTTAATCTACTTATTCATGCATAACCATAGGAAAGGAATATTTAACTGTATTTCTTGATGGTGATAGTATTACAAGATGCTGTCTGCCAATCAACTTGTGAGACGGTTTGGTACCAGCACTGTGGCCAACTCTCGCTTGAAATTAGCCATTATCGGTCAAAGTTTGTTCGGTATGGAAGTGTACAAGGTTTTGAGGCAGAATGGCCATGAAGTAGTTGGTGTATTTACTGTGCCAGATATTGCTGGAAAACCCGATCCATTAGCTGCTCAAGCCCAACAAGATGGTGTTCGTGTATTTAAATATCCACGATGGCGAAAAAAGGGCCAAGCAATACCTGAAGTCTTGAATGAATATAAAGAAGTTGGAGCCGATTTAAATGTTATGCCCTTTTGTAGCCAATTTATCCCCATGGATGTCATCAATCATCCCAAGCATGGCTCGATAGTTTATCATCCCTCCATTTTGCCAAGACATCGCGGTGCATCAGCTATCAATTGGTAAATTGATCATAGCAATGACATAATCCTCTTTTCATTTTCTCTTATTAACAATTTATTCGCCTTGATGAATGATCACTTGACTGCAAATAGAACACATGGATAATCATAGTCATTGTTTTTTATCAAAGAATAACAGATACTCGACCACACTATTTCCATCCCTAGCTATTTTTATTTTTGAGGTGTTAATTCTACACGTAAAAGTGTTTGCTTAAAACAGATGTGGCAACCACTTTGTGTCTACAGTATAAAAGGGATGCGTAGAGAATACATTTCCACTACCGGGCTAGAGCCTGGTACGAGTATTGTAGGCACGGGAGATGGTGCGCCAACCCTATAGGGCTAGTCTTCATCGACGGTAGTTAAAATGTTGCCACCAATCAAAGAATGCATACTGCATCATCAGTATTCCATACAGGTTAATCGTACAACGCTCAAGTCATATTTTTTATCGCTTTACATAACATAGCCATCAGCAGGATGATTAGTCTTTTAATCATCATCGTTAAGCCAATACCCTATCACAGGATAGTGCTTGAACTCTAAAAGCGTAGTCTTAACCTGCAGTAGTTCGTTAATATGTTGCCACCAAGCAAAGAACGCATGCTACATCATCACTATTCCAAACAACTTAATCAGACAACGCTATAAAGTTATTTTGTTATTGCTTTACATGACATAGCGATCGGCAGAATGATTTGTCTTGTAATAATCATCGTTACTTAACCTTAAGCCAATACACTGTTCACGCGTAGGGTTTTTGCAAGCTGGAATAATCATCGGCTAAATTACATTTTTATCTCTTTATTATTTATATAATTATCTACTGCTATCTACCCGTATGATTTGAATTGATCTATCAATGCTGCCTAAACCCCCACCTGAATAAAAATTCCACCACATTGGAGCATTAATTTTTTTTATTTAACTTTAAACTTTAAAGTGTCCAATATATTGAAACCTTTATAATTCAACAATGTTGTTGTATACAATCCGATTTGACTAGCAATTGAATGTTGTACTCTTTTCTATCAGTGCAATTTTTACATCATCTACAAACACTTTACACAATCATATTTAACTACGACAATTCTCAACCTTTCTGATTTAAAGATAACGTAAGGATTTTCAACTGATACTGCCGCAACTTAAAATATGCTTGCGCTTGTTGATTGCTATGATTTTAGTTTTAGATAATTAAATTATCACATTACCTCACGTGTTTCGTCGAACTCCCAATTCGAATCAATGTTCTCATATTCCATCAGCAGATATTCTGTTGCTAATTGACGATCTTTCATTCGCATAGTAAGTTAATGAACTGTGACGTAATATCTGTAATTTATTCCACAGCAACATGTAGCAGTTTGGTCTCAATTACAACTCAAATAAATAGACTGTCATTACAATTATTACTTGTTGCATGCATAAAATGCTAGTCAAGACTTAGTCTTTAATGCAAAGCAATACAGTCACTCGGCTACCTATAACCACGATGACCCTACCATAACTTAATTGAACTCGAACGAAATTGTTAAATTAGTGTGATTATGGTACCACCCGCTATTCACTGCGAAAAAGAATTTCACAATTTATAATTCTTTCCAATAGGACAATCATGGAAGGTGATCCGAAAGCTGGATTTACAATCTTTTGGGCTGATGATGGCCTCGATACAGGCCCAATTCTTCTACAACGGTCAACTGAATTGTACCCTAATGACACTGTAGATACCATTTACAATCGTTTCCTATATCCTCAAGGTATTAATGCTATGGTAAGTTATGAATACTTATAATGGTATGTCCCATTGCTGCTATCCTTGCTTAACAAATTACAAATATAGCATTACTAACTTCGCTTTTTTCACGAATTTTTTTGAAAACTAACTACTGTACTTGCGCTAAATAGCTACAATATCATACTGCACTTATCCCATGAAATCCTACCCTCTATTGTATTGCTCCTTCTCTTTTAAATAGAGTTAAGTTAACCATAATGTATTAATAATCTGTATTTTTCTTCAAGGCAACTGCGGTAGATTTGGTAGCTACTGGCGATGCACCCAGAGTAACTCAGTCAGAAGAAGGAGCAACATACGACAAAATGTGGAAAGACAAAAGCGTTGCAAAGGTTAATAATAACTCTTTTTGTGAATGATTACTTTCCATGAAGAATAAAGCAGTAGAAAATCTCTCTAGTAATTTAAGATATATTAATAATGCTTTATATGCTCTTATTGTAAATTTAACAATCAGATCAATTGGGATCAACCTGCTCAAGTACTTCATAATTTCATTCGCGGAAACGATAAGGTTAGTACTGGAAAATGGTTTCACGGTATTAGTAAGCAATTTATCAGAGATGGAACAGCTTGCACTATTCAAGGATAGCCGTGTATTAATTATACTTATTCTATCTGTAGCTACCGGGTGCTTGGGGAACGATTGAGGGCCAGGTATGAATTAGCAGATTTGGCCTGTCGTAAGAGAAATCATATCTAGTATATAATATATGAGTTAATCGAATCATTATTTTTCGCGGTCTAACGCTTTCCACATCTAGCAAGTAACTTTCTACGGCTCAACAATACCGATGATCAGTAACAAACCAGAAGGAACAGAAATCAAAATTGAAGGATTAAGTAAACCAGCTATTGTACACGCAAGAGGTTTAACAATCTATGGCAGCGATGATCAACCAGTAAGGACTACTGCTAAAATTCTATTTGCTTGTGTTGTTGTGTGTATAAATTTAAAGAATCATACAGTTATATCGCTATGATTTCATTACTTTAAGTTACAATATTAAAGTTATTTATTACAGTAGGATACTTCTAATTATACTTTAGTCAATCTAATGATGTGACCGAATTATTAAAGGTTTTAGTCAAGTCTCTACAATTTGAAGATGGTAAAATGATTGCCGCTAGCAACTACGGTCAAGTTGAAGAAAGCGACGAGTCTCTCGAATTGACTGATGAAGAAAAAGGAATAATTGCTAATATCAGAGTACGATTAATGTTCTAATTTAAGTTCTTTCATTGCCTCTTGTCACTTACACTACCTACGAATATATGCTTTAGTGCGGTATATTCTTACCCCTAATAACTTATTGTTACACTCACCTTTTGATAAATTCTGTTGTAGACTATTTGGGCAGGTATCCTTGCACATGATAATATTGAAGATGAAACCGACTTTTTCAAAGGCGGCGGCGGTTCAATGGATGTCGCCAGGTAAATTACTGTTTAAGCAACTAGTATTTACACCGTACGATATTTTCTCAGCTTTTCTAATATCTCCTACTATTATGCAGACTTGTCGAGGAAGTAAAGCAAAAATGTGGAGTAGCTTTGACTCCTGAAGAAGTCTATATGAGCACACAGTAAGTTTAATATTACGAGGGATACTTTTGATAGACCGTAGAATATTAACTTAGCCATGGCTTATCACTAGGTATAAAGACTTTGGAACTATGGTTATCAAAAAATTCCGTGGTGGTGACGAACTGGAATTCGATTTTGAATCTGTAAGAATAAGGATTTAATATCTCTTTCTATACGAGTATACGAGTATGTATACGAGCTCATGCATAGTATACCCGATATCTAGCCTCTAAAAGTTTAACGAGATATACTTACAACTTTCTCATATTAGGTCGATCTACATGTCAATGATATGGATGTTAAAATCCCACATCAATTATTCATTAACAACCAGTTTGTTGACTCTATCTCTGGCAAATTTTTTAAAACAATAAATCCAACGGATGAATCGGTATATTATAACTGTAGCTTTAGTTGTCCACTAATCACCAAAATAAATTCTTCATTGATATTGACATAAATTAATGAATCTTTCAGGTAATATGCAAAGTTTCATATGCTACTGAAGAGGACGTAAATGTCGCCGTTCAAGCTGCAAAGGAAGCCTTTGAAGGTGATTGGGGTAAAATGAATGCTCGCGATCGTGGCAAGCTGATGTACAGGTATTGATTTGTACCTCTTGCAGATATAAAATTGGGTATATTAGAACTTGAGATTACTTTTTAATTGATTACTCATATAGATTGGCTGATCTGATGGAAGAACATTTAGAAGAATTAGCTACAATAGAAACTTTGGACTCTGGAGCAGTATATACCCTAGCTCTAAAGACTCATATTGGCATGTCAATTGACACATTCAGATATTTTGCCGGTTATTGTGATAAAATTCATGTAAGTTTAGACTTTACAACTATTATCTGCATATCCACAAAATGATTAGTACCTCTTATGCAAATTTGGATATATTCGTAGGGAAAAACTATTCCAATCAACAATGCCAGGCCAAGTCATAACCTTTGCCTTACCAGACGTGAACCATTAGGGTAATTATATTTTATAATCTAATTCATTTCTTTCTATTCTACGTAAATAACGATTGCATCGTCTAAGCCTTTATAATATGAATTTTTATATTAATTAAGTGTTTGTGGAATTGTAATTCCATGGAATTATCCCTTGATGATGTTAGCTTGGAAAATGTCGTCTTGCCTAGCAGCCGGTAATACTTGCGTGTTAAAGCCTGCTGAGGTATTTCTACTGAAGTTCAATAACTGTTGTGCAAGTGAACTTATTGGCTAACTGTGTTTTGCTCCAATACTTCCTTATACTATAGGTTACACCTCTTTCAGCTCTTAAATTTGCTGAACTAACCGTCAAAGCTGGATTCCCTAAGGGAGTTATTAACATTTTGCCTGGTAGCGGTGAGTGCCATTATATTCTATCTCTCATTTACGTATTACTACTTAGTGTATTTATGTGAGATAATTCACCGTTTCTATTTCCGAAATCCTATCAGGGCGTGTCTGCGGTCAAGCAATTTGTGACCATCCCGATATTCGTAAAGTCGGCTTTACAGGATCAACACCAATTGGAAGAACCGTCATGAAAAGGTCAGTAACAATGACTTATCATTGCACATGTGATATAAATAATAGAAAGGATTGACTGATTGTCAAGACAAAAATTATCGCACTAGCCTATCTAACTTATTAACCTTGCAATATCTATTGTGTTATACAGTGCTGCTGAAAGTAACTTGAAAAAGGTATCTTTGGAACTTGGAGGAAAATCTCCTCTCATAATTTTCCAGGATTGCGATATGGATAAAGCCGTTCGACAGGTAAGGATGTATCATCACTCTTGATGTGTATCATTTGGCACAATAAATACTGTAGGTGTTCTAACTGCTGGAGCAACCTTTACAGGGTATGTTGTCTAGTCTTTTCAACAAAGGAGAAAACTGTATTGCAGCCGGACGCATTTTTGTTGAAGAATCAATTCATGACGAATATGTTGCACGTTTGGTAATAAAGCAAAATCTTAATTCTTTGAAACAAAATAATAGCAATACCCTTATTATATTAGGTTGATTTTAATTTGGAAATTTAAAAACGATCATAGGTAGAGGAAGTTAAAAAGTTGAAAATTGGTGATCCATTCGATCGATCAACAGCACACGGTCCTCAAAATCACGAGTAAATTCTTATCTTGATAACAAAGTTGTATTACCTTTTCCGATTATTTGTAATATAAGTTATAATATTCATTTTATGTCTATATAGAAAGCATATGGTAAAACTGTTAGAGTACGTTGATCAAGCTGTTGCAGAAGGTGCCACGTTGGTCTATGGAGGGAAACGCCTTGATAGATCTGGTTCGATGCTTGATAATTCATTATTTTTTGTCCTTTTATTCTGTGTCCTTTTCCTTGATGCATTAACATTTCTTTATGTAATTAAAATTTTTAGGTTTCTTCATGGAACCAGCTGTCCTTACAAATGTAGCCGATGACAACTATGCCGCGATAGAAGAATCTTTTGGCCCTGTTCTTGTCATTTCAAGCTTCAAAGATGGGTAATTGAGCTGTTAATATTTGATAAAAATTTTTATTCATGATTGCAAATACACAGCTGTATAATTAAATTCTTTTATAGAGATGTAGACGGTGTGCTAAAGCGCGCTAACAAGACTGAATATGGTTTGGCTTCTGGCGTCTTCACTAAAGATATCAACAAGGTTACCAATTAAATTATGCTAGTCTTTACAGCTTTTAGCAATTACTACAACATGTAGCAAATCGATCTAACCTTCTAAATGTAACAACTATATTGTATTCATAGCACTTAATAGCAGTATCCTTGTATTAATGATGTAAACCTTCTTTTAGGCGTTGCTTTGCAGCGAAAAACTAGATGCTGGAACAGTTTTTGTGAATACATATAACAAAACCGATGTTGCCTCTCCATTTGGCGGATTCAAGCAGTCAGGATTTGGAAAAGATTTAGGTCAGTTTTTAATTAAAATCGGAACTCATATTTCTAGGGCGTGATAACTAAGCGTAGTACTGAATAAACTATAGTTTGTGAATTTAATTCCTACTATAGATTTTTACTGAGATAGATTTTAATTTGTACAGGTGAAGAAGCACTTAATGAATATTTAAAGACCAAGACAGTAACAATCGAGTACGACTAAAGAAGTGATCTCGAATGTACTTATAGACTGTTTAGTATCTAAGATAACCCATTACAGTTATAGTGTACTATTGTATGCCAATACTTTAATTTCAGGGTGTATTCGGTAGATAATCTCAGAGAAAACACTTTTATGTAGGCTATTTTACTTGCCAGTATAAGTGTTCATACTGTGCTATTCAATGTCTGATTTTAAAAGCTAAAGTAGGAGTTGCAATTGCAAATTTTTATTGCTACTTAAGGCAGCTACTATTACATTTTATATTATCACTGGTTCTTGGTGTAATAACTAAATTGTTGTATTGCATTCATCAGTTAAATAAAGCAAATAAACTTTATTTGCAAGTCGTCGGATATTTTTGTGAGCGTGATTAATATATGTATATTTATAATTGCATGATCTTGCTTAATGCATTAATAATATAATTTATCATAATATCCTATCAAAAGATGATATCGTTATTTTGTATCTACGCGTAGACATAGAAATTTTATAGATAAATGGTAGTAGAATATAACATAGCATTATAGCCATAAAGAATGTCCAGCTATAGATTTGGTCATGATGCTAGCATGGAGAATGCATTTTAACCACAAAGCATCATACTAAATTGGTTGATTTTCAAGGATAAGAGAATGCTAGATAGCTACTGTAGTTGCTATAGTCAGTGCGTTTACACAGTTATAACAAAAATAGTTGATAACTAAATTACTGGATAATAAAATCAAGAAGTACCGGATACAGATTTTCCATCAGAGGTATCTGTGCTTTAGGCAATAGATTCATTATCGTTATGCAGTTATAGCAATTACTGTATTTACTGATACCCTTAGCTGAGATCAAGTATTATGGCATGTATCATATGTATAAAACGGCAGAATATTGTAATAATAAATCTCGGAAAAATAATTACGTATACGGTACGATGCATACATGATTTAATCAATTAGGAAAAACAAATTGCTATAATGATATGTGAGGAAGACGTGTTGACAGGTATATACTCGTAAGTATTGTACTGGTATCGTAGCAACATTTAATGTACAGTGTACAGACCTTCTAGACGCCGTAAGTACAATATGGCTACAAATGTCTACAAGATCAAATACGAAAATTGAATAAAATCTTTACTTATTTACGAATTAAGTAGTAAATAGTTAGTAAGATGCTGTACTTGGAATGATTCTCTCTTAGCCTACTCAAATTGTACTGCTTTACGTATGATGTTGAACCTGGAACGTCGATATTGAAATCTGCTAAACGGATGCAGATATTGATACGAACATTATCAACCTATTTAAAATGTGCAATACAAAGTAGGTTGACACAACTGGCACAGAAAGAATAGTTCTAGCGAAATCAGAGAGAATTTCTAATGACTATGTCTTTCCATATTGCTGCAGATTATGACATGACTGTTTGATAATTAATTCATGAAACACTCTTGAAGTCAACATCAACTACTGTTTTACTCCTTGATAATCTTTCATTATTGCATTAGTACTTGCATTTTGAGATTATTTTTGTCATCTTATCTCAATAAATGCGTATTGATCATTCTACCATGTGGTAGACTACTCTGTTTTACACAACATAGTGCTATGATTCCGTTTCAGAAGAAGCAATTTTGGTTTTCTTTGTACGACAGCTTATGGCTGTTATGTCTTCTTTTTATCCTCGGTGTCTATATCCTCGATCGTTAATTCCGGTACCGGTTCTTCCGATGTATTATCTTTCCTTTGCACGTATACCAAAGCCAACAAGCATACTACTTGAAATAGACCAGCCATAATTAGCCCAGAATCCAGTAATAAATCAAAAATATTATAAGATGCCATGGCTAAACGATAATATTGTACTAAAATGGGGATACTGCAACACCAGGTAGCGTCGTTGCATCCTTCTACTACAAAGACAGCACTCGCATCTCTTCCATTGCCACAAGCTTGCTATGACATGGCACAAAGTCCTTGTATGCTAGGATTCCAGATGGTAAGAGTTGAATACTGCAACGATTTCACGTTGAAAATTGTCAATCAATTGAAATGCCGATGGCACTTTCCGTTAGCAGCTGCTGATGTTGATCATCAAGAACAAGAAGCATCGACAAGGCAACGAGCTTGTGTTGATGTTTATATGGACTTGGTCTATTTCTGTCCGTACTGTAGTCCGTATTTTGGACTACTGATAGCGATCCATGCGTATTGTCACGATTGTTTTCGTAGGGCTACACTGACATTACTTTCGCTTAAGCTGATATATTACGACGCCAATTTTTTAATACTGTACTACATACTAACTGCAGTGATCTGGGGGTACACTATCAGTGTCAGGGCTGTATTCTACACTCGACTAGTCTATGGTCTGCTCAATTGAACCCATACCTAAGGGTAGAGTATAGGTTGCTCGCAAAAGTAATGTCACCACTAAAAAAAAAAAGGTGGAAAATCGCCCATTTTGCCACTACTAGCATTAGCACAGTTGGAGCTGCTGTATCCATCTTTCGGTTGGTTTTCTTATATTCAAACAGCCAACAAACTTCCAGGTAACCAAGTTTTCCTCCATACTGTATTATATAGTATAGGCGCAAAACAGTCCTCGATCGACCATTTGGTGTCTGATACAGTAGTTAAAAATACAGTAATACTATCACTCCATGCTCCATATTGTAATACTGTATAGATGTCCAGTTCATGTTTTCCAGTATTTCCATTGCAAACTTCGCTGACTTGTCCAACTTTTAGCTCATTAGTTAGCATTTTAAACTCTACTATTCTTCTTCTTCTCATCATAGCGTGCATATATATTGCATAGAAGCGAATAGATGTATGCTTTAACATCCTATTGACTTGGCTATAATTGAAATACTCATTTCCAATGGTACACGGTAAGCATACACCGATCTAGGAATGGAAGTGTAACCTACCCAGTGCTTAATTCCATGGTAACAACATAATCTCTGTGTCAATTTGCAAAGTTATGCACTACTTTTAGCTCATCAGTTAGGATTTTAGACCTTACTCCCCTTCTTCTTTTGATCAGAGTGCGAATACTTCAACATCCTATCGACTTGACTATAATTAAAATACTCATTTCTAAGAAATTCGAGTAGAACACGGTAAGCATACTCTTCATTTACTGGATACCGCTGGAATTGAAGAGTTGGCTCTATTAGCAACTTGACTACGTGTATTAACTTCCTAGTTCCATGGTAATAACTTATTAATTCTGTCTTAATTTGTACAGTTATGCGCTACTTTAGGTGCAATGTTTGCAAGCTACAACTTGCTTATGAATACTTTGGACAACGGCCTCCTTTTGGCAAGAAAACGATTGCGTCAGTAGAACAGATCTAGCTTAGGCAGCTTTGGTTCAATAACTACAGTCATAAGCTATGCGAAAATTCTACTGTGCAACATGCTAACAGACTTTTGCTCATCTCTTACAGTCTATTAGAAAATGCATACGTCATTCATGATCCCTTCGATGCAGATGGTAGTCATTTAATCCTGGGATCGCATTGCTCTGAATGTGGTGCTGCAGTTTGTGTCGATCAGGTTAGTCTTGATCAATGCTTGAAAAGCACTATTCTACTTCAATCGATCTCAATGCACGTATATTACTTTGAATGCTGGCGATTGCACGTTACTAAATGCTAGCTTTTATCGTTACATATTGATGCAAACTTTTTAGAAATGCAGTCTATTTTACGTTAAGCGTTTCTGCTGTCAATGCTGTATTGCACGAAACGAAGACTTTCCTACTGAGGTGCAGAAGGTAAAGACATACAGCAGATTTCTTTAATAGTGTCAGAGGATTATCTTAATACTTTACATAAACTAAATATGCCATGAACATACCAATTTAAAAGGAACGTTGACCTGTAACACTTCCTTCCATCATCTTCTTGTAGGAAATTAAGAAAATGAAAGAATTGAACTCGAAAAATTGATTACTTGTATTATTATAGCCAAATCGGCCATCAAGACCTCTCAAGTTTTGCCTAATTGACATGGCAGACAGTATAATTATATTACAATCAGCGAAAATTTAATAGCTTTGATGATAATATACTATACGAGTAAACCAAAAGCGGATATGATTACTGCTTGTACGCCATCACTGGTTTCGGTTACCTTACTACGTCTAAAACTTGCAACATTTATATTTTACACAGAAGGATGTAAACAACTTATGCCTGTACGTATACATTTTTTCTTATACTTACAAATCTGCCCTATAGTGAAATGCTATAGTTAGGGTATACTACATCTTTACTGATAAAAATTATTAAATACTCTTACAGATCCCAGCTATGATACTGACAGTGAATATTATTAAGATAAAGCATTCAACATACTGCCGTACTGTAATATCCTATTGTAGATATAGAAGTGGAATGAAAATGGATTACAAATTAATCTTTAGAAACAGATTACACAGTGCCAGTACTCATTCATCTTTTCAAATTATTCCATTATTACAGTGGACCTACATCAGACTCGCACCTTCGTTACTAATGTAGTTATAAAATAATTTTATGCCACTATAAGTACTGCTCATAGTAATTATCACTGTACGTGTAGAACATCGTACAACAAATATCGATAAAAGAAGAGAACTTATTGACAGATTATATCTTGATGATAGACTTGGATACTGATGATGTAATGACTTACTGTATAGATGGCTAAATATTTTTCAAATTTTCATCCTAACGACACGTGTAATACTTAATGTAAACAGAAAAATATCAAGCAATCACAAAATGGTGATATTTAAATAGAATCGATTATTTATTTCCGCACATAAAATAAATATGTAAAAATAATGCTGAAGCTCATAACTTAATTCGTTATTTTCAAATTGGATCGAATTTCTAACTGGATTTTAGCAGCATGATCAATAAAAAATTACGATCGATCGTAGTAATGATTTATCAACTTGAATACACATTTTTTATTCAAGTATTTAACAGAGCTAGCAGAAGCAAAACACTTAACACATATCCAAGTTTCACAAAAATCATAATATATTTAAAAGTAGTCTTGATATCCCTTTACATCGAATTAAATATAAAAGTAGTTAGCTGTATAGAATGATCATCCTAACGGTCTATCATGTCAAATCATAAAGACTATGATCCATGGCTTGTCTGTTTGAGAATAAGTAATCGTTTGATATTCACCTACAAGAAGACAGCACGAACTGTCTATGAAGTCTGAAAGTGAGTTCGCCGAGCTCTTTCTTTTACGAGTTCTGTACTTACTTCTTCAATGTTCTGAATAAGTAAATATGTTATCAATTAAATATACGTACACTGTTTGTCAATTAGCTACAATTCATATTATTGCTCACTTATTCATTTTTATCAACATTAATTGGATAAGTCTTCCGCAATCTTTAGCAATTGAATATTTTTTTTAATTTTATACCTTTTGCAAACTTAGATTCTTAATTATAGTTTCCTCGAGAACCCTTTGCAATTTTGCATTCATCTCTCGTAGACCTTCATCACCTTTCTCTCTATACTTTACAAACTCTAGTAGTCTTGATTCTATAGCTTGGATATTTCTTTGTGGTTCTATTTCGACAAGGCGAAATAATTGTCTCGTAAATATAATCAATATTAAGGCTTATCCACGAAATAGATACCCCAATCAATTTACCTGGCTTTGCACTGCGCTTTTGTAAAACGAAACCTTCAAATATCTTTGTTTTCCGAGTTAATTCTTCAGCTAAGCTCGCGCCTGATTCCTCTAATATTTGAACACGCGACTCTAATGTCCGTTTCGTTTGCTGTAATTTAGAAACGCGTTCTAACAGCTCTTTAGTTTCGTTTCTAGTTAGCATTTTCGCAGCATCCATGTCATTAGACTAATCAAAAAATTAATCCTTAGCTTATTCTTTTTGCAACAGCAGCTATTAATGAAATCATTACTAAACATGCGCTATTCATTCACGATATCAAATATCTGTTGCTGAAATATAGTAGAAATGTCAAACATATCGGAATAGTTCATTAACTCTATAGAACCAGTTCTAGTGATCTAGTTTCCAGGCTGGTGTACTACCTGTATGTTTTATAGCAACACCTACAGTGCATTTGCCATTAATGTTATGAGGCATTAAATTTTTTTAAATTCTAGCCATATAGACAACTCAGGCATAACGAAATTAAAAATTTCTATATCCAATTTCTTTCTTTATATAATGGAAGAAATTGTTTTAGAAGATCTTACCGGTATCGGATTATTTTCTGTTGGCAGACTGGGTTGGCTATTTTAAAATTAAAATCATCTTATAATGTACGTAGCTTCTTTTTAATCGCTGAAATAGTCAACATTGCATGCAACAAACCTTCCTACTCTATTAAGTGATATATTTGATGTTCTTATACTGCCTAAAAGGTATTAACAAGCATATGATACTGATATTAGTAGATCTATTGTGAACGGAATCAGCGGTTAAAGATCAGCAAGATACCCGAAGGAAGAAGTTACCGTACCTGTACTTTCAGTATTTTGTTGGTAATTTAAGACCTCTGTTAGTTGATCTGATCTTTTTCTCTCTGATTTTAGTAGGCGTCTAATGTCCTTCATCTTAAATATCGTAATGTTTAATGAAAATCATTCTTGCAACTTTCGATAAATTTATAATATCTTAAGCGAAACAACCATTACAAATATGGTACCTTATCATGGGATTTCTTTTCTACGGTTCTCCTGTCAGCTATCAAATCCTCAATCATCTAATAATAGCCATGGATAGATAAAGAATGAAATTATTACTTATAAATTATACTTGATCAATCGATCTCATTAGTTCATGATAGTAATAATAAAACCTGAGGATAAGTAAAAACTCAAATTGAGCACCTGACTTTTAAAGTAATCAAGTGACAAATATTTCAGACTGGAACGATTTTTATCATCGTAGGATTTAATTTTATAATGTCCTTATACCCGTTTCATTTGTTCAATTTCCTGATCTTTGAAACCGACAACTTTTTGTAAGTTTTCAACTAATGTTTCATTTTCCTTTTCTTTTTCGTTCCATTGTAGCTCATAAGAATCTTTTACTCTAACAAGGTCATCTTTTACCTCCTATAAAGATCAAAGATATTATCTGTAATAGGCCATATAACTGCATTGAAAGATCAATTTGCCTTATTATTAATTAATTTTAAAATATTTCTATCTTACCTCTAACTCAGATATTAAAGAAGTTTCATTCTTTTCATGATCATTCTATACGATTAAATAATCAGCATACATTTCACAAAATACCCTAAACTTTATACTTTAACTTTCATTTTATAAGATACTGGTAGTATATCAAGTATGCAATCTAACCCTAATATTAATAATCATTTGATCAGTTTGCCGTTTATCGTTGTCCATAATTTTAATCTTGTCTTGCAATTTACCAATTAGTGCCGATTTTTGGCCCAATTCCTTACTAAAGTCCTATTTAGAATAAATGGATTACATCAGCGTGATACTTTTAACTAGCAGAAGCTAAAGTTTGCTATATACATTTACGGAAGCTTTTTATACCTGTTCAATGTCTGATTTAGAATGCAGTACTTGCCTAATTTCCTATAAATTTTAAACGGATAATGAGATTAAAGAGAGATATTAATATTATAACTGCAATATAATTCTCGTTTACTGTGTAATATTTTAAATACATTTTTAGTTATATCAAAGTTCTACTCGTTATCATTACATAGCCACAATTCCGTATACTATTAAGCCATTGTGTGAGGTTCAATCTTCGCATACTTATTAGTTATGGTCTACATAATGCAGAGAGCAGTAAATAATTTACTATAACTACTAGATATAGTCAAGGTAATATAATGAGTACTGCAGTAATTAAAAGAATACTCATTAACTATAGCCCCTAAAAATTTAAACTCCCATAGTTATATCCTACAATATAGATACTTGAATTACTACTTTAATCACCATATTGAAGCTCGTCTAAAATTACTACATATAAATTATATTGTTATCCACTTTTTAGAAATAGCTGCAGTCATCCGAAGCAAAATAAGCATAAAAAATATTGACTACTGATGTTTTACCTGCAATTCGTCTTGAAGAGATTCAATTTCTTCTTTGTACTGATTAGAATCGCGTTGATGTTCCACAGTCATATTATCTAAAATGGATTTACGTCTTTGTGCAACCTAATACAAGATATTTGAAACAATAAGCTGTTAAGCATAATAAAAATCTAAATTAAATAAACAAACCAAGAATATTTCAGTGTAAATATGAATATACCACTGGATTTAACGTGGGATTTTATTAGATTACGATAATTCAGCATTTGTACTACTGACACCGCAGCTTTCACATTAAGATAAAATTCTTTAGAACTGAATTACTAATGTATTGGCTTACCTCATTTGCTTTGTCTAGAGAATTTTTCAATTTTATGACTTCCTGTTCCATACTATGGATGTTTTCCATCAAGTTATCATTAACATACTTTGCTTGCTGTTTAGTAAAAGGAATAATCTAGCTAAATTCGTGCTCCATGGAAATAATACTCGTGTTTCATGTCATGATACATAGGCTGCTAACCTTTAGCTCTATTTCTAATTCTTTAAATTTCTTCTTGTATCTACTTAGTTCTTGTTTAACTTCCTGCGTGATATAAGAAATTCAGAATATAATTCATATATGCATTTCTGATATAAGGAACTGAATCATAATATCATTCAAATTAATTCAATTCTGTTACATTTCAGAAAAGATTGTACTCACCCTAAATTTAGTTCCTTCATCAGCTTGTACCGTCTAAATTGCGTTAGATCGACGATATTTTAATAAAAATTTTGCTTATGATGTTGTTTCATAAGGTTAAATTTATATACGGCTAGATTTACTAATAGTAATAGTAATCAATTATATGGAAATAAAAGCCATACTACCTCTATCTAATGCGAGTATATAAGCATTATGGGTGGTAAATTACAATTACAATTAATTATCCAACGGTTCAAATTTAGTAAACAATTGAAGTTTTAATGAGAAATGCTATTCTATCCCAAAAATTTCACTTGTATGCACTAAATACGTTTGTAAGTTGGACTAAATTCCAATAGAAATATAAGCAGCCTATGCTTTAAAGCTGTAATTAAGCATAAGATTTGATGGGAGCAAAAGGAAACAGTACTATTGAAGTAATCGGCTCTATAAATAAATTAAATTCATAACCAACACGATGATAGAAAATAAATAAGTGCCTTACATTTTGCACCGGTAGTGCTTTATCATCTGACTTGACCTTAATGTAAGTAAGACATAATTTTAAATACAAACAATTTATTTTATACTAGCTAGAAGTTGTCACAAAAAAATCAATAATCTGAATATTTTAAAGACTTTAATATGAATTAATTTGATTTTTATTTCTAATCAGTCTTAAAATTACCGATTCATTATCGTCTTCCTGTAATTCTAAATTCACCCGCTGAAATGCTTCTACCATTTTCTGAAATAAGGATAGAAAAATTTATCATATTTTAAGATAGCATTTTTTATTAAGTTATGTACCTGTATTTCTTGATCCTTCTGAACTATTAAATTTCTAATAATTAAATTAACAGAAATTATTAAAGTGAGTAAATAAATCCTCGTATTTATTCTTTTCTAGAACTTAACATAATTGCAAAAAATTAATACCACTTACTGAAATTCTTCAACTTTTTCTTTCATCGATAGATCTATTTGATCTAACCTATTGGAAATTAATATTGAAATGATTGAATATATAAAATGTGTGAAATTATCAGCTTTAAAAGGTACTAATTTTGGCTTAAATTAGCCCTAAAATCACGTTGTAATCTAGAAAATATGGATTGCATAGAACAACAGAATTGAGCACGACTAATATTATTTCCAGTTGCAAGACGGTATAGTACATAAATGGCGATGAATTGCTATCTCACAGCATGAATGCAATCAATTTATAATATCAATGCTCGTGATGTGGAAGTCAAGACCTACCGAACTTGCTTGCTCGAAAGTTCATCATCTTTCTATTAATTGACGATAAGATCAAACAAATCAGCCCCATATGAGATGACTAAAAACGTTTTCTATCTACTCTTCGACAAATCTACCTCTTTTAGAAGTCGCTGAAGTACGGCTATTTCAGATGTAATTGAGTCCTATTGATATGATCGATTCAAAGATATATGATTGAATTAATTTATCAATGATCTAAATTTCTTGACAGTCATCAGACTATTTTAAATTGCGTATGGTATTCATTCATGCTTATAACTCAAATTTACTTTTGTTTCAAGGAGTTCCTGCTTTAACGATTTCTTCTCTGCTAATTCTTTGACTAGGCAATCTTATTTTTAACCAAAATAGATGTTATTTATGCTAGTTTATATATGTCCTTTTAAAAGTATATTAGCATAGATCATGAAATTCTATACCCTTCAGCTTCTGTATGTACGTGTCCAAGTTCTTTCCCAAATCATTTTCCTGTTACATGGCAAGAAATCAAATTTAAAAACAGAGTATCACAGCAATGTTAATCATCGCAGATTCATCATTGTTAGTAGACATTATATAAAGAACCATTACTAAGAATTCAATTCCCTAGATCTTAAATCATATGATTTGAGTAGGTAGGTGATTTTTACGAAATAGATCACTCATGTTTGAATTAGGACATCTATTAATTAGCATATTCCATTGCTGTAAAAGTATAAGTATAGTGCATTATCTAATGCTGGTCGAGATCTAATGTGGTTGAAATATGATGCGAACATGGTGAGCAGCGTCTGATGATTAATTCAGGCAAATTGTAGGAAAGTAATTAATTATTCGTATAAATTAAACATCACTTGCTATGAAACGAAGAATGATAATTAGTTATCTCAATGCTAAAGCAGTGGCATTGATAAGAATCAAATAAAGGAAAGGTTTGCACATTTAAATTATTGGTTGTTTCTTCATCCGTTACTCTACTGTAAAGATCGCTCTTTACCTGTTGCTCAATAGGTTCCGCTGACGACGAATTACCTATGAAAAATGAAATGATAAGATTCTCATAAATTTATTAAATTAGAAATTTAATCTAATGCATGAGTACTTCGTCCAATAATCCCCGAGATTCCTAGTAAATAGCAAATTTGACTTTCAATTCTACTTCTGCATTTCTGAATTAGGTTAGCCATTTTGTCTATAATACACAACCGAAATTTATGGTATATTTTTAGGAAATCTCCTGGTAGAATATTTTCTTAATCAATATTAATAATGGTATTTTATAATTTTTACTTCGAATTCGATTTTCGGTAACTTCTGCTTCCTTATTGGCGACTTCAGGTAACGATAAACTTTGGGTACTGCCAATACCACTAGATGGAAATTGAAATCGATTGGGAGCATTAGCATAGATTGTTGGTGAAATATTAGCGTTGTTATATTCTTCCGATTGCCTCTGTTTATAGTCTCCAGCCTGATAATAAGAACTACCGTAGGCTGATACTAAAGGGGTAAATTCTGTTGTATTGCTTAAAGTCGGTGTAAGAGAATTGGTTTGTGGGTAAACTTGGCTACTGGATGAATTTGTTGGGTTATTGACCGTATTTAGTGGATCGAAGTCATCCAAACTTGAAAACATATTAGTAGCTGGTACAGACTTGTCGATTTCGGCATTTCCTCCATCTAAAATTAAATCATTATCAGATTGTTGGAAAGAAATTAAGTCATTAGCTCGCAATGCTGGAAAAGATCCGGTAACATCTTTAACGACAGCTGGAGACGAAGATGCGCTAGATTTATTTAAATGAGGCATTGCTTTATGAACACATCGATTTAACTCTTGAACTAAAAAGTCAAATTCTCCTTCGGTGGAATTGCGAATTGTTTGAAATAAAACCGTTGGCTCTAATTTAGTTAGAATACCAATTTCTTTCTCAACAGATCGATAAAGTAATGTTCTGATATCTTCTTCTACGTCTATGCTATTTCTTCTAATAAATCAGTATAAAAAACAGGATTAGGGTTCAGCAATTCCGAATTATCTACTTATATTACATTGTATATCCTTCTACTATTAATTTTGATATAATTAAGACTAAGACGCTTAAAATAATGATAAGCTTTATAGTGCCACATCCATTTTATGTATGTTAACATGTACATGTAAAAACTATCCAGCTGTAAGTCTCTAAATGAAATATTTACGCAACCTATAACATCGTGCAGCATATACTAAAATAATGCTCAACCACTATCGAAATAAGCCAGAGCCTTAATATTTTAGGACTAAATATCATGTATTAAAGTTCATTGGCACTTTTGTAAATATAAAATTTTCAAATAATGAATACAGTACGAATATATTGCAAATCTGTATGAAATTTAGATCATCATATATAGCCACATAATAAAGCGATAATTCAAACGTATGAATACCGGGCAAGTTCTATCCTACCTGCCGAAAGTATAGCCGGATGTTACTGTTGGAGGGGATCCAGGTGTACATCTGACATTAGAGACGCCATCATATCTCATTTTGAATTGAGCATATTCTGTAACAAGGTCCCTAGTAGTTTACAAAATGTACGAAACAGAGATATGTATATGAATCAATTTGAAAGAACACTAGAAGTATTATACGTCTAATATTATATAGAATATTACCTTAACTCCTCTTCTCTCTTTTGTAACTTTGTATAAATCACTGTATCAGAAGCACAATGTAAATTGAGCAAAGCATTCAAACAGAAAATAAGCAATTAATTATGGCCCTAGTGCGTAGTGTATATTCTAGTTGCTGTACTCTCTGAATTTTTTAACGTTAAAGATTATTACATTCATAATTTTCAGCAAATTTTTGTTTCTCTTCCATAAGTGACTGATATTGTTGCTTAGTTACATAATCCTGTAAATCTCCCTGATAGCTATCCAGTTGTCGTCTAAATCCTTCGTTTTCTTTCACTAGCTACACCAAAAGAAGTTGAAATTATAACGTTTTACTATACAGTTATTATTTCTCCTGAATATACGTTCGATAGCATAAAATTTATTAGAACGTAGAAGTAGTCGAACTTAAGGCTATTAAATATGCCATCTACCCGTTACTTTATAACTTAGAAATAATGTATTTAATATAAATGAAATTACCCTGGATAATTCAACATTTAAGGTTTGCGTTTGCACATTACTTTCTTCCTGGAGTTGCTAATAGTTTCATAATAATTTCAATCTCTACTCGTCTTTTGCAATCTACTTGTACAAGTAGAATAATCTAATGAGATATTCCACTTACTTCCATTTGTTGTTTAGTTAATTCTAATTCCTGAGCCATGTCGGCCAATTCCTATAATGCGTAAATCATGTTAATTTTTAGTTTATGAGACGGCTATATGTATGGGTGATTCATTGATTATATAATTCAATAAAAATGATGGACTAAAGCGTGCTGCAATGGAATTTTTCCTAGAGCTATCTAAATATCAATTTATCTGTTTTGAAACGAACCTTGGCCTTCTTGCTTTTAGCTAGCAGCTAGAACAGACAACAAATAAAAATCTCTTAAAAATTTCATGTCTTTCTCTCCAAGACTTTGTGACTATCATTGAATTAATTAATACTCTAGTTCCAACCTTTGTTGCTTTATTTAATTCATAATTTTGTTTATCTAGCTTATCTCGAAGATTTTTCGCTTCTATTAATCAGTAATTAATAACTAGTATTATGAAAAGTTGCAATATGGTCTTAAAAATATCATTTTTTTCTAAGTAAAGATATAAAGAATATTAATGAAATTCAGCAAAAAAAGCAAAAATAGCGAACGATAATTAATATTTAAAATAATATAGGCTAAGTCATGAATCACCTTTCTCCAGAAAATTATTTGAATCCTGGAGTTGAGCATTCTTGGATTTCAATTCTTTTAAATTTTTCTAAATTTTTAAAAATCAATTAGCTACATATAGAATAATCCAAATATTTTATGGCTAGATCAAGTAGCCAATGCTATTATGATCTTCAAATATTTTGCATTTTATATAGGTGCCGTATTATTAGGTGTTTTACCTGTAGCAGAATAAATTCACGAGTAGATACTATTCCTTCAGACATTTTCGGATGAACCAGCAGTGATGTACTATACCTTTATATTCACTCTACTCTAGTAAAGTATCACAAAATGGCTACCATAACCATAAGCTGTTTCTTTTTCGAATCTATTTTGACGGATTAAATGGAATTGATAGCCTAGGATAGATTGAGAAACTTAATTTATAATAATGTAGAACTTCACTGTTGATGGAAAAAAAAATAAAGTTCTCTGCTTAGCTTTTATTGTATCCTTAAAATTAGACTTAAAGTACAAGGGAATTGTTACTTGAACATTAATTCTCAACGTCTTTCTTGATTTTGATATTAAATTCTAGTATAGCTGCCTTTACATTAGCGATAAGTATACAATGCTTATAGATTATCGAAATTATTTTTAACCTACTAAATCGATAATAGCTTTAGCCTAATAAAGCAAAACAGAGCTATCTGATCTCTAATTCTTTAGGTCTTCTTTAACTATTAAAATCGGAATTTTCTGTAATAGATTGATTCACTAAGTTTAATTGTTAAGGACAAGCTAAACATATTAATAGTTGAATCATCTAGACTGTTCTATAATTTATCAAACTGATATCGTCTTGATTGCAAGTAAAATAAAAAATAGCTGAACCATATTGCTTATAGTAGATCTATTCACGAGATTTTTAAAATATTCATGACAACATAAAATACGTATAGATAGAATATTGCATTAATTATTGGATCTTCTATACTATTTCATAATCTATTAAACTGAAACCGCCTTAATTGCAAGTAAAATAGACAAATAGCTGGACAACATTGCTCGTAGTTGACCCGTTCACGAGATTTTTACACGTTCATGAGACCATAAAAAACGATTAAATGGATTATCGCGGTCATTTTATTGATTTATTGCGTGGATAATATGACTTTGATTATACTGTAATAACTAGTGTATAGACTGCTAAATCTAGCAACAAAGTTAACTAAATCGAGAATAGAGTAGTTATGGTGGATTTGTTATTTCTTGCCCTACCTTTAACTCGAAAAGTCTCTACTCTAAGTGTCATAACGATGTTGAAAAATGATATATACTATAAAAATGGATAATATCACAGAAATGAAATTTATTCCTTGTCTACTTAGTATATAATTTACTATACAAATCAACTTTTATAAGGTATATTGGCATATTCTATTTTCTTATTAGATTGCAAGGCCTTTTCACCATATACCATATTATAAATTCATACTATTTTACAGAAGTTGATGTATACTCCTTTATGATTTATGATAGATTAAATGATTAGATTTCAAAGAAATGCGAAGATACATTTGCAATAATTAAATGTGTTTTGAAGACAATTTTAGATGATTTAGGCTTGATAATGCAGATGTTACCGTTCCATTAGAACTAATTGTTATTAGCTCTAAAGTTCTTTCATTCTCCAATCATCAAAGCGCCATCTTGATTAAGAACTAGGCACATTTTATCATAAAATGCTAGCTAGTAACGATCAATTTATACATATTAACACTTACCTAAATCTTGATAGATCCGCAATTTAGATATCGTCTATGGAAAAATAAATTAGGACAATTCGCTATATTTCAATTTGTATTATTTCGTTGTATTTCTATAGTTAGCTTTATTTAATCTGTTAATCATTTGTAAATGTATAGCACTGCGACTATGCTGAGAATTCAGATTCTATTTTCATTTACTATAGTAGCGATTATCAGATCAGATAATATCATGGTAATGGTCTGGTCATTTTATGACGTCAACTTGAGCATATGGCTACCTTTATCGAGTAATTGATAGATTAGAGGACAGTATGTTCCTGAACCCTCGTACGTATGATGGTAAAAATAGACTGATTATTGGGTCGATGTAATACCAGATATGGGGATAAATTAAAATGATGAAGATATCACGGATAATGTGTCTTTATATGCTGATTACAGGTATATAAATTAAACGTAGTAAAAAGATATCTCATTTTCGGCAACATATCCAATATTGTCGTTTTAAAATAAGTGAAATTATTGCGTCTAACCCTTTACACATTCGGTCATAGGGATTAAAATTAATAGATAGCTCTAGAGGGTTAAATTTCTTTCCTGTTATACTATGACATGAGAAAATTAATAGTTGTTCACTACACATATAACTACATTTTATTTATTTATACAAAGTAAAATTACTTTGTAGAGATTAGTATTTATAGCATCAGTTATTGTATGTTAATTTATTATAAATATGATTCAATATTATTTATTCAGGTTTAGTTATATAAATTTTAAAATGATAACGATATACTGTACCGTATACGCGTATATTATATCTGCTCAATGTCACTTTGGGCTACTATGGAATGTAATCAGGCCTGAATATTTCAATGGCCTTATATGCGATTCTTTTGGGGATACGGTCAGTTAATCGTAGCCTCTCGAATATTTCACTGCTAGTGTATGCATAGCTGTGCATATAGTAATAGATCAGATTTATATACAGTACATTACTGATTTATTGTGTAGGATAACGAAATTCTATAAGCATATAGTAATGCAGTGAAATGTTTTGTCGCTACTTACAGCATGTCCAAGCGATGTCATTGCCGATATACTTGTAAAGCTATATAAATACCACCTTCTTGTAACTATATGGAATCTCTGGATCATGATGAAGTTGATTCATCATACTTACTGACTGCAATGGCATATAAATTCATGATGGCATAAACGTACTATTTACACGAGTTCATCACTGTTTAACGCCGAAAAGATTGTTTATCGATCAAAAATTCAATGATGTCTACTACAGAAAAGAAAAGATACTAGGCCATGCACGTAAACAGCATAATAAATGGTTGCATACATCGTCGCTCATATATTGGATGACTACAACGAATGTATGATATTAGTGAAGTTAAGCATTACAACGGCTACTGATATCTAATGAATACTGTTGCTGACTACCTTTTAGAACTACATCTTATGGCCTTTGTGTTGTCGCCAAAATCATAATAACTCATAATACTATATAATAATCTTGACTGGTAAACAGAGATACTGAATCTATATTAATATCGACTGTACTCTACAACAATTAATTCTAATCAAAGCCGAGCGCTTGCATCTCGTTGTCGTAAGCCCTAAGTATTCAAAATTGAGTTATATTAATATCCACTGAATATATATATACAGTACTACAATCTCCAACCCTTCCCCAACGTTCACTCCTTATAAACTCCAGGCTTTTATACCCTCGACGGCTGATTATGCCGTAGTATTTGAAAGTCTTATCCATTATGGATCTTCCCCATAATCCTAACATAGCCTTTCTATTTCATACTGCACAGTACTTTAGTAGCCCTTGGTATAAATCACTTTGTGCAGACTGCATGCACTAGTAATAGTCAAAACATAGCGCTTGAATCTTGTTATCGCAAGCCCCAAGAATGCAAACTTGCGGAGATAGACTACTGAATAGAGAAACTGTATCTATATTAATATCTATACTACAATAATCAAAAACATAGCACTTATATCTTGTTATCGTAAACCCTAAGAATGCAAACTTGCGGTGATAGACCACTGAACAGAGATGCTGTATCTATCTTAATATCTATACAGTACTACAATCATAATCAAAGCATAACAGTTGCATCTTGTTATCGTAAACCCTAAGAATGCAAACTTACGGTGATAGACTACTGAACAGAGATGCTAAGAATGCAAAATTGCGGAGATAGACCGATGAATAGAGATACTGTATCTATATTAATATCTATACTACAGTAATAATCAAAGCATAGAAGTTGTATCTTATTATCGTAAACCCTAAGAATGCAAAATTTCGGATAGACTACTGAACAGAGATACTGTATCTATCTTTATATCTATACTACAATCATAATCAAAGCATAGCACCTGTATCTTGTTATTGTAACACCTAAGAATGCAAAATTGCGGATATAGACTGATGAAGAGAAATACTGTACAGTATCTATATTAATATCTATCTATACTAACATTATTTTATTTTAATGCTATAACATAATCAAAACGTATCGCTTGTGTCTTGTTGTCGTAACCCCTAAGAATTTAAAGTTACGGAGATAGACTCGTAAGTAGAAACAGTGTATCTACGGTGTATTAATATCTACGCGTATACTATAATAATAATTAAACTCTAGTGCTTGTATCTTATTATCGTAACCCCAATGAATTCATAATTGCTTAGTTCCATTGGTAAACAGAGGTACTGTATCTCTATTAATATCTATGTCATGGCCAATACCGGCAATCAGACCTGACCAGTAATGGCCGGCCAGTACCGGTAAGATTTAAATCTATGCCAAGGTCCGTGTAAGGATCCGGGCATTCTATTCTACACTGTACAGTACTGTACTTTTAAATTCGTTCTCTAGCAGCGATTTCATAAACTACATTTGTTTATCTTGGCCCATGATTCAACTTTCTGTCAGTTGAAGATTCAGACTTTTGCATGTTAGATACTGTGCAAGTGTATATGTGCTCATATGTCCTGTACATCGATGATTTAACGGTTATTTTATACAGCTCTAACTGTTATATTGTACTCGTAAACGAATTCGTTCTGGAAGGAACAATTTCAAATCATGTTTATATAGGCCCAGTAGAGAAACTTTCTTCAAACTCCAACCAATTCATTGGATCAATGGTTTATTTATTTAGTCATTTTATTCTATTTTGATACTGTGTATCTAGTACCACGGTTCATAGTTCAAGAGTATAATTGGCAAAATAGTCAGTGAAACACCCTTTCCATTAAAGATTATTCTGATCAATGTGAGTGGAAAGAAACCAATGGCTGAAGATTGGTCGCCATAGCAAGAACCCGTTGAAAAAGCTTTAAGGCCGACCACGCCTAACAATCCAGTACAGTACTCGATTGTGTTGTACTGTATTGTATAGTACGGTACTGTACAGTACAGGGTACAGGTGTAAACTCAGCAGGCCTGACCATTGTATGTTTGCGTGCTGTCATTGGCTCGGCCTAGCCGTGGCCTAGCATGTGACTTCGGATGAACTGGCACAGATCAGCACCGATGATGTGACGCAAACAATAGAACATGAATAAAAAGAAAGAATACACTTCACTCATAACGTCACATAGAAAGTCAATTACATCACTTCAGCCTTCAGGTGCTTGACTCTAGAAAAAAATTCTTCAATTCTTTTCATTGGCTGTTGTTGAGTTCTACAGTACTGCAGGGGCAAATTTGGAACGGAAAGTGTCACAGTGTGACACACCACTGTGTAGCCTGATGCGCGTGCAATGAATGACGACCGTCCACAAGGTCGAGTTCGATGGACGTGCTCTATGCGCACGTCCTATGGTAGGGTCAGACAGTACTGTACAGTGTACAGTACAAAAGGGTCTCTGTACAGTACCAACGTCCAACGCACGGGTATAAATAGTAGAGGCTCGATACACAACTGCTGCGTCTAGGCAAGAGAGCTGTTGTCTAAAACCCCATAGCATTTCCTCACTTGGTATCTGCTCAAGATTAGTATTTTCGAGGTAAGAAATGCAATCATGGCGAGTTCACTGACAATATCGAGGGAGGAATAACCTTTATTTTATGATACTTGATTGCTATAAACCTGCTCAATTTTAGGGTAATTCAATCTTGAGTTATTGACTGCACTATGAGGCGAGAGATAGCCATTCGACGGCCGCCAGTGCAATAAATTGTACTGGTATTGATCAAAGAAAAAAGGCCGTTTACAACAATTTTCAAAGAGAACACCAGTACATGAGAAGTCTTTGCCCACTGGTCATTCATTTTTATTTTTGAATTTATTTCCCCAATTTATAGATGGATATTGTCTCAAAATGCCCATTCTTGTCTCGTGTATCGTGCAAGATTTTGACTTCTAGTCGAGCTGCTGCCATCTTTGATGCTCATGCACCTTTATGCCCGGTATTTTCTCGTACCGTCAGCGTTGATTCAAGATCGATCCAACAAGCTAGAAAAGCGCATGAAAATGATTCCGATAAGAAAAAATCAACAGGTAACTTAGCCAAAGGATAGAAACGAAACTAGTTTGATTGAACATTCACAGCCTGCATGTCATTTCTTCGTCCATTGGATCGCGTATTGATACTTTAATAGAGGTCATTAAAACACTCATACGGTATGATTGTAATGGGCGTTATTGAACGGATCAATAGCTGCATTGCACGTTCCACCAGTATCAATATCATTGAATGAAAGTGTCACCAGGGATGGAACGGATCACCAATCAGTTCTGAATTCAGTACTGAAATAACTTGAATGATTATTTATCACAAGTTTTGCAAGCCTTAGTACTATGAACGAGCGGCTTAAGGCTTGGGGAGTTATCCACATTTGAATTTTAACTGTACATCTTCAGTAACAATTGCTGTCTGCTATAGTGTTAAAGTAATGAACTCCTACCAACTCCCTTGGATCAATACAGTACAAAAAGTCCAATTTTTTAAATCCTCCTATCAACACTGACAAAATGACATTACTGTATAGCAATGACCGAATCAATTCGTTGGTGTGTCGTCCATTCTATCACACTGGAGTCGAAATCGTACATTTCATTCATGCTTCACTATGATGAAAAAAAGTAGTTGGCAAGTCGTAATGACTTTTGCCCGATTATTCAACATCACTAGATTACATATTTAAACCATTGATAATAGTGCACAGTATAGCATGGATTCGATCGAAACAGAACACTTTAATAATCCTTCACCTTCTTTCATTTAAAGTATTCTAATCTTGCTATAAATATTTTCGGCGGTGAAAATTACAGTATTTCGGTAACGATATAGTAAAGCATTACTTACCAATTTGTTAGTATAGTAGTTTCTGGCAAATGTTTGTACGTTTCACCATAATACTCTGGAATAGTATTGACAACTGACAATCAACTAAATCTGCTACGATCGATTGAAATGGAGTTAGGAAATTATTACATAATTCTAATGTATCTTGCTGTGAAGTAGATGGCCTAAGTAGGACTTTTAGATCCTTTATGCTGTTCTATAGTATGCACTGTAGGTTTAAATTTCAGAATTATATAGCTCCAAGCCATAACTTACAATAGTATAGGATACAATGCAGTGAAATTCCAGACAACAATAGTGTCCAGGGTTAGGGTTAGGGTTAAAGTAATCATGAAATCGATAATTAAGAGTAGCTAATAGTGTAAATTCTATGGTCCAATTCGTGATTGATTCTGAGCACGTAGCGTCCTTTATAATACTATAAAGCTAAAGCGTTTTGCAGTACAGTTAATCGATATACAGTGTACGGTAGTAGAATAAATAGTGTAATTAATAAATATCGATATGTTACGTGCTCTTGCTGTAAGGCAACAATTATTATCTAAAAATAGACTCGTAAAAAGTCCAATCGCTGCAACCTAGGGTATCTAGTCAATCGAAGTTATGCACAATTCAGACAAGTATCCCATCTTTTATCTTGGGTTACTGTGCTTTGGTACCATGTTCTAAATGGCAGACTTGTATTACCTAGATTGATTACCTTGTAGGCTATTTAACTTGCTGCTCTGCTGAAATCTTTTAATCATTATGGTTCTGGCATTTGTCAGTACAGTACATTAACTTTAGTCATTACTGAATTACTCCATATGACAATATCGAATGAAGATTATGGCGTAATTAAGCTATTAACCTCACCCAAAGCGAGTTAGTCTATGGGATGCTTTTCTTTCAATGCTCCAATTGATTCTAATAATGAAGGACATGTTTATCCGTGTTGGATTGATATCCTTTTCTAACTCTGAATCCGCCCGCCCAGTTTTACAGTTGATAATGTCAACAAACCGTTCATTTACTAATACTTAATATTAGCTCCTACTAAAGAGCCATTATTCTATAATGACAGTGTAGAATTAAGAAAAAGGCAAGTTTGTGCAGTCTTCCTATCTACATAATCCACGCACGATAGGTCTGATATTCGAATATATAGACGTACAATATCGCCAAGAAAAGGAAGATAACTGAAATTTCCGTTTTACATTTCCCTAATTAAGAAGACGTTATGTTATAATGTAATCCAGATCACAAACACTTGTTTAGTCATTATCCATTATTGCTTACCTACCAGATAATTCGCAAAAACGTCAATTTCTAACCATTATTATTTAATATGAGATTGACTGACTAATGAGCTATTAGCCTCTAATTATATATTATGACGTCACATTTTAATATTTAACGTCATAATTTCTTCAGATTAGCTATAGATTGCAGATAGCTATACAACATGCAGCTCTGTACAATATAATTTTGTAGGATAAATTGAACTGGCTGCTCAGTCCGTGATTCATAAGCTTTACAATGACTGGCAGACATGTAGATAATTACGTCTAGGATGTTATAATTGCACCCAGGAGGGTCACTTTTTCTTACTGATCAAAAGTTAGCTAACCGTGAAAGAAGCAAAGATGTAGATCCAACTTAATGTCAGTAAGGTAATACGAGTGTAATTATAAATGACAAAACAGCGACATCGTTTATTTACTAAAATACAAGCGTCCCATGAATACACTAGTAACTTAATAAATCAACTACTGTATGTACTATTTTCGATGACCTCTATAAGCCATAACAAAATAATCGTTTCCAGATGTATTGAGCATATTTCAAATATCTTTGTTTAAAAACAAATTAATCGTAATTACTTAGTACAAATATTTTGTAAGCTTATCATCTAATAACATATTTTATCTTACTGATTATCCAGCTTATCAATGGCTAGTTGATATTTATATTATTGGAGATATACAGTATAGTACAACGAAACGATGTTAAAATGGCATTTGTGGAATTCGGTTGTTGCTCAATAATTTTACATATCTCGTCATTATAGTAATCATTTAATGCCAAAATACCCTTGACATGCATATACTGTACGTAGCATATTTAATATATAGTGTACTTGTAGTGCAATAGCTAAATGAATTACGTTTAAAATACACGATAGAAAGTCTGTCATCAACATTGAGCAGATAATTGTTCGAAAGCAGTAAATATACATAAAACGGTTGGAATTAGATGATATTACAACCTGTATTATCGTGCTATCGAATAGGAAAAATTTGCTTTTAGGTTGATTTTCCCCTTTTGATCATAGTCAGTTACATGAGTTATGTGTGTTCTCTTATATATCTACTAGATTCAGCTTAAATGTCAGTCAAAAATTTACAATTATTTTTCCATTTATCCGTAAAGTATGTTTTCATTGGAAGCAATATGATATTACCATTACAATTGATGGATAATTATAGGGACGATAGTACTTATTTGCAACAATTTAGCATAATATTATTAAGATAGTGGAGACTTACATCGACCGGCAGATTATAAAATGCCTAAAAAAATTAATATTTTGATGCAATAGTTGTCCTGTTATTACATAGGTGCACATAATATGGTCTCCTGATCGACTACTTGCTGTTTTGCAGATTGATCTTGATTACCTTGATTATTGTTTTAGTTTATTAATAATATGACATGGGTTTGGTCAACTATTTGTTTCATGTATATGTTACGGCTATTCTTAAGAATATAATATAATCAGCCTTATTCTTAGGACTGGTCATAACATATTCATGGAACGATCCTTGCCTAAATACGTTAATCTATACAGTAAAGTATTGCTAGGTAGTGATCTCCATCTTCCGACATATTCAAATTTCATTTCAAGTCTATTTGATATAAAGGATAGAAGTGTAGAGCGAATACGAGTATGTGCTATAAAAATACTCCAAAATTTGAAGGCTTTATTTTGGCTTGTATTTTAATATCAAAGAAGTGACTGTTCAAAAACTAGTCCTAGTAATTACCTTTAATCGTACAAATGAATAAATTGTCATCGTCGTTAATTCAGTAGTTACAACCCTATACTATCAACTATTTCTTCCTAAATTAATTGTAAGTATTGCAATGTACAGTATATCTAATGGTTACAAATGAAAACACGATGTACAGATTAATTAACTTCCTTTGGTACTTGTCGTAGTTTATTCGTTTTACTAATTAATGTCTGTGTCAATACATCTTTCCTGCTGAGATTAAAAATACTGGGATACTTGTACTATCAATATGTAAAATTTTATCGGAATAATGCAGTATGTCATGAAGTTTACTAGCTGTTAAGCTCTTGCACCAAAACTATATCTAGTGAAAGGCAGGTTCTTCTCACATCTTTCATATTTTATTGTCATTGTTATTTCCAGTAGTTGGAGATTGTGCACAATATCTAATGTTCGGTCATAGGTCATGCATATTACTATAAGCTTTACAAACAGCAAGAACTTAAGTCATCACGCCCTTCTGAGATACGTTGTCAAAATATTTCCTGTAAACAAATCCATTTGTAAACAATATGATAGCCAAAATGATGTTTTATGGAAAAATCTACCACGGCTTTAGCTTAATAACGAACAATTCAGGTTATGAATGAGTCATTATCATGTTGTAGTCTTTTACCCACATCTTCTATAAAAACTATCGGTACAGAATTACGTTTGCAAGACAATACTGACAGCTACAGGTGTCCGTCCCTTTATGGTGACGTACGATACTTAAGTACCGAACTTAGATGTGGTTGTCTTTAACGCTTACCTGCACAATCATAAGTGCGATTTGATACGGATAAATATTAAGGGGATTAATTATAAGCAAAAAAACTAAAAATTGTAACTAACTCTAGTCTTCACCAGGGCAAAAACTAACACTGCAATTGTTATTCATTTATGTATTTTCCTACTGTTATTAGCTTGGACAAAGTTATTCAAGTACTCAATCGGTTGACTGTAGTCTCCTTTGTTACTTTGCCTAATAGAGCTAATTCTACGAGACATGACTGCATTGAAAGCCAGTGGGTTGCCTGAAAATTTTTCTTTTTATTTGTCTGTAAATTACAATAACTGAATAGGACTATAGTGAAAGATAGAAGATTGTGTTATTGAATTTTAAGAATAATCACCGTTACATTGTCTTGCGGCTTTAATGTTATCGCTTACTTGATTCGATACGGATTACTGATGTGAATAATATTTTCTTAGGTAAGGAGAAAAAACCTGGAGACAAGCTATGCTTTGATAAAGATGCCGGCGACGGTAAGATTAATTTTAAAATGCTAACTATTATATTGTATTGTATTGTGCTATAAGTACTAAGTTAATACCTAAATAATTTTACATTCTCTTTGTTGATACAGACTTCTTTTGCGGTGTGTATAGTATACTGTACTAATACTGTATGTACATACCTTGCATGCTTCAATAGATTACACCGCCTGATCAGATATCATTTTTGTCATAACGAATCAACGAGCGAATAAAACTAAAGTATTGTAGTCGTATAATTTTAAATATGAATAAGAAATGTCTGTTGTAACTTTTAATGTAGTCTACTCTATTATTAATAATTGTCTGCCAGTCTTATATTAATTAATCCCTTTAATTGTAGCTTTTATTTTGTAACGTAATTACATCTTCTGACCATCGTAAACATTTTAGGCTTTTAACCAATCATGCACTGATTTTGCTAAAATTGATTGTTAAATCATGGCATGGTCAGCTAACTATTATTTAAGCCAAGATGTGCCTATGGTTAGCATTATCGTTATTGAAATCTGTAAATTTGTACCATGATGGTATCCAATATCGGATTCCAACGTTATAAGTTACTTGCTCTCTAGGTTATGATAATAAAAATTGAAGTAGAAATTTTTTCTACATGAAGGCCACTAGGTTACATATCGGAATACGTATCATGTAATTGTCGCGAGATGTTGCAAATTTGTCTTATTATCGATACTTATTTATACCGATCGCATTCAAAATAAATTTAGTGCAGCTTTACTAGATAATTGTTTGGCTGTTATAAAGTATTACCGACATCAAATACGGTACACATGTTTGTACATCTCAATGATGATAGCATGATGCGTTAATGCTCACAATTACTCCTGACGTATTACGTAAATAAATGTGGTTACCACAAACCTAGTTCCCTGCTGCGTTGATTCGCTATGACTTGATTTGTTTGTCAAGAAAGTGGCCATTTTAGTATGATACGCCTCTGTTCAACTTTATTTGTTCACGTTAATGCTTTCAAAAAGCGGAACTGATCATGAGGATATATCCTCGAATTTTTACAGGATTCAAACGTTGCCCATTTCTGGGTCACTCTTCTCGGACACCCTTCGGCATTCCATACATTAAAAGTGCTAAAATCGTTGATGCATCTAACTTTAACAATCAAGGTAAGCTAAGTATAAACTATGCAAGTAATGTCTTAAATTATGATGTACGATTTATTATTTGCATTGTTATGGCTAGTTAATATGTAACGTTGTATGAATCTGTGTTATAGCAAGTGCTCACATGGAAGAAGTATATTTTTCCGGCGAACATAGTGAAAATTCTTCAAGACGACAAGGATTTTCAAACCCAAATCAAAGACAGTCGGTCGACCATGAATATAAAACCACTAGAGGTAAGAATTGTAGTAAATTTCTCGTTTTATCGATATTGTCTAGTTGGTAGTAGTTAATTCTTCTTCATTAGTGGAGAAACAAAATAGATCCATATGTACTGTAGATTACTGTAATGTACTGAAAGTATAATTTTTAGCATGCAACTTTGATCAAAATAGTAATTATAGAGTTATTATATATAAAATATCTGTATCCGCATTGTACGAGAATCTTTTCATTTGCTAACCAATCTTTTTACGCTCTTTTGAAATAGAGCCGTTATTCAGTTATAATCAATTCTTTAATGACCAAATTGAACTAAAGAAAAAGAATCATACGTATCGTATCTTCAAGGAAATTAATCGTTCCGCTACAACATTCCCCTTAGCAAAATGTCATCTTCCTGACCAAACTAGGGATGAAATCACGGTTTGGTGTAGCAATGATTACTTAGGACTGAGTCGTCATCCGAAAGTTATTTCCGCTGTAACGTATGTAATGATATTTCAAGTAGTAGCTGTATTCTATAATGATTCATTAAAGCTGCCATACATTAAATGGTGCTAATACACTGTACGATTTATCTTTGTTATTGGATTTAGTGAAGCTCTTAAATGTTGTGGAACTGGGGCAGGAGGTACACGGAACATCTCTGGAACGAACAGTCTTCATCGCCGACTTGAAGCAGAACTTGCGCAGTGGCATAGAAAGGATGCTGGACTTTTATTCAATTCATGCTATTTGGCAAATGAAACTGCTATATCTACTTTGGCGCAACAGTTACCGAATTGTGAGATATTTTCCGATGCTGGTAATCACGCTTCCATAATACAAGGTAGTGAATTGTGCCTTATGTATAAACTCAATAATAGTACACTCTAATATGCCTCGAAAGATCTTTTGTTATCGTTAATGCATAATATTAATATGTTTATCTGAAAACTTTACGATAGGAATTCGTTTGAGTAAGAGTCCAAAGTTTATATTTCGTCATAATGATCCTGAGCATCTAGAAGAGCTACTATCGAAATCTGATCGTTGTAAGCCTAAGCTTGTAATATTTGAGTCAGTACACTCTATGACTGGCGATATAAGTCCAATGAAGCAATTGTGTGACGTTGCTCACAAGTATGGTGCTTTAACATTCATTGATGAAGTTCATGCTATCGGATTATATGGAGATACTGGTGCTGGTATTGCCGAAATGGAAGATATTATTGATCACGTAGACTTCATTAGTGGTACATTAGCGAAAGCTGCTGGTAACATTGGTGGTTACATTGTTGGAGATCGTGAAGCTATTGATACCCTGAGGAGTTACTGCCCTGGCTTCATTTTCACTACTTCTCTTCCTCCAGCAACCGTTGCTGGTTGCCTAACTTCAGTCAATATTTTAAGGGGTGAAGAAGGCAAACAACTACGTTCAAGACTTCATTCGAACGTTGCTACTCTGTTCAATAAACTACGAGCAGTTAATATACCTGCAGTCAAGACTCCAAGCCATATTATTCCTGTTCATGTGCGTTACTACTTTATAGAGATATAATTACGTCAAAGTGTAGTTCAATTCATCTATCTATAGAGTTAATAGCGATTATTTTATAACACTTATTATTTACTATTATTTAGGTTGGGAATGCCGAAGAATGCTTACGTGCAAGTAATGATTTACTTTTGCAGCATAATGTATACGTTCAGTCCATTAACTATCCAACAGTCCCTGTTGGTCAGGAACAGCTAAGGGTTACCACAACTCCTCTACATACTGAAGAAATGATGGATTACTTAGTTGACTCAATAAGGAGTGTATGGAAGCAGCACAACATTCCATTTTTATGGTCCGTCTGTAATAAATATGACAACTGCTACTGTACCGATGAATCAGCAACCGCCCTATGTCGTTACCAAACATATATTCGATCACGTTATAGGCCATCAAATCTAGCTGGAGCATCTTCGATTAGTATACCTATTTCCGCTTGATTTAAACTCATAACCTCATTTCTGCTAGGCGATTAGTAGGCAATCTACTCCTCGGAAATGTACTTTTTTTCCAAATTTCGAATATCGGTACATTGTATAGCCGTACAGTCTATTGCTTTAGTGATGTGTACTCAAAATTATGCATTGTTCATCACACACATGAAGCGAAATTTGGTTTTCCTTTACAATTGATATCATTTAAAGATAGTATAGTATATCTTGAATGCATACATTTATAATATATTACATTCACACCTACAAACGCATATGGTATTGGGTGTCACGGATAAATGACGACGACAATGCTTCGAAGTTGGACACTCTGTGATTTATTGACGCTTTATTAACGATAGCAATAGCGATTTTATTACATTACTGTATTATATCACTTATGAAGCAAACGGTGTTACTGATATTAATTTGTATCAACATATTACCAACTGAATATTTGAAAATATTGTTAAACCGGATTAAATTACGAAGAAAAAATAAAAATGTTTCTGATACAAAGACAGCATCGCATTCATAATCTTATGTAGGGTGCAAAACAGAAATCCTATTGTGATGTCAGGCAGGAAGACTACCTGCATGATTACTTATCTAAATCTGTAGTGACATTCTTCTATGTTCATGTTTTTACAGAAAATAAGTTTGAAAATTACTTTCAAATTAAGTCTTCGTATAATCTCGATCTCTGCTTCATTAATAACTACTTGAGAAGGACCAGTCGAGTAAATAAATTATTTGATTTATGCAATGTTATAATATTTTAATTTTTAAATAACTAGCATAGTCAGAATCAATCAGTGAATGAATGCATGTTTACATCAAAGATTGCCGTAGACGATAAGCGCGTTCTATGTATTGCAGCCGATCTCTTGTGGGGTGGTGGTATTTTCTTCATTTTCTTGTAATTTTTCGGTTGTCACATCAGCTAACTCATTATTATCTAAATTACATTCAGCCTGAGATCTAGTAGACCTAAAGTTGTCTATGAGCCAATGTATTTCTTGTTGAAGAGAAGCCATTTCAACACATATATTGATGGCTGCATAATCGATTATAAAAGTAACTGATCAGTAAATGTTCTATCAAGTGCGAAATAAAAGTCTTACTCTTAATAACGATATTACATAGGAAAGATATCGTCTAAAACTTCAAATCTAACCTTTTTCAAAGTCTTTTTGGGCGCTCCTCAAGCATGGAGGAACAAGAACACCAAACCAGTTCAGTGGATTACCAATTTGATTTGCTTTTTCTTCTTTTTTACTCATTTTCATTTTATCTAAGTCTTGTGCTAACTTATCCACGGTTGTCTTATCACCCGATTCCCCTTTACGTCGACGTACTGTTGATTTTATCTCTTCACCGTTCTTCGTTTTTTTATCGTCTATTCTATCGGATATATTGGAACGTAGTACTCGAAATTCTTCATAATTTGAATCTTTCGATGGACTATAATACAACATTTAAATGCATTCTATTCATTTCAGGAAAGTAAATTTGAGCTGTACACAGTAAAATCAGGCAATAATAGCTACCATCACAGATTTAATAAAAAGTAGTGCAAGCATGTTAGTAATGCAGTATTATTACAGTAGACTGTAGCGAAGTATTCAATTACAACAAAATAATCTTATAAATTGCATCATAATAGCATATACGGAGCAACTGCACGTGCCTGGATTGTAATCATTTAATAGTCCATGCCCTTTCGGTTGCATATACGTACAAGTTATTGAACAATTTCAATGACTGTCAGCTGCTAAGCTAACAGTAATAAAACATGCTCATTTGAATAGTCCATACTGATAGTATCAAGCGTACACGTAGTGTCTATCAGGAGAACCAAGTATATTGGCGCCTAAATCTACTTACTAACGTGGACTACTCACTTTTGACAACGAAGTAAACAGCGCTTTCTGTTCTATGGTACTAATTAGCCGCAGCGGTGATGTAATAGTTAACAAACTACGCACATAGTATAATAAATTTTGGAACATTTTCTAGATAAAGCTCAGTGTGATATAATCATGAAGAAAACTACTTTGCCGATAAGGATATATCGGTGATGATCTTAAGTACACCATTGCAGTATTTATAAGCAACACGCAAACTTACTCGATTACGACACGTGTAATGGCTTCCATGTCTGACGGATACTGCAAGGCAGTAACAGCTTTATTACCCATTGAATAGCGCGCCTTGGACATATTATAGAAACCCTAAAACAAGATTTTATTCTCAGAACATGATCATAACAAAGTTTGTACAACCATGTACGACTAGCCAAATAAGGGTTTATCACTCACTACTGATATTTTGGTAGTCATAAAATTTCAATTAAATGCTAACACTAGAGTTAAGAACAATTTGTAAAAGCTGAATGGACAATGATCATGATATTGACATTCAACTATACGCGTTTATTGGAGTTAATTTGTATAACTTATCGACCATTTCAAATACGATTACTTTATAATACTGTAAGTACAGTGCTATTGGTACAAGACAATAACTCTGTCCTCCTATGTTCATAATACCAAAGTAATGATAACGCAGCAGATTCGAGCGAGATTGGCAAAACTGATACTTTAGTACGAGTGAGTATACGAAGACATGGTGTAATTTACGGTCTATCACTATCTGCATTTTAGTAGAACAGTCTGAGCCATGGTAAATGTAAACGTAGAAAAAAGCAGCGAAGAAATTAGCAACTGCAACCATTGCCGTAAGCTAAGTGGTAGTCTGTAGTTAAATTATTTCTAAAAGAATAAAGTTACAGAGTAGGGTTAGCTAACTTAAGGTAATGAATTGTAAGAATATCCATCTGATCCAGTCCAAGAGACTGCCAAAGAATACAACAATAGTTCAATCAATCAATCAATCTATTCAATCTCGAATGCAGAGCGTTATACACCATTTTAAAGCTTTCGCTACGTAAATACAATACATTTTAGTCTCAATATTGTAGTATTACCATTATTGCTGATATACATAGTATCTATTCATTATCGATTGAGACTGTTGTATGCTATACATAAATCAGCAATATTTTCATCCAAGTTGAGGCAAAGTGCTTTCAACTGGACGTATTGCTGAGGTGAAAATCTCCATGTTGCATGTTGCATGTTCCTATCTAATGTTTATTAGGTCAGAATATTTGGTAGCCTACTAGTTATTCATGCTGTTGCAATTGGTATGTCAGGATTATAGACTAAAGTTTCAATTTTGTCGAGTGGGAATGTGTAAGCATTAACTCAACTAAACATAGGATCATATTATTATTGCACTATCAGACAGACAAAACATCATCACAGGACATACTTTACTTATCGTGCTGCAATGAATCGTTGTTATTCTATTAATTTATAACGTTAATATCATATCAGGGGTGATCGATGCTTGCAAGCCATGGCTACAGCATCCAGTCATGACTACTACTAACAGTATCACTCATTTTTGAAGTGCATTTCAGCCATGGAGGTAAACATTGCCAATACAGGATGATTCATTATCCATTGAAAATGCAAGTTCTATTTCTAGCTATTGAAAGTTCTATACTATCAGTAACAACTTGCCTCTTTTAATAAATTTTCTAATTGGGTCCATTGCTGTATCCTTTGGTCCAATTTGTTAAATAATGTCAGCAAGGTCCGATCTAAATCGGAGGAGAGCGTGTCTGTGTCCGCCATATTTTTCTGCGACGTGATGACGTATTGATTTCGACTGGCTGGTACAGTACGGTATTGTACCAGTCGATCGGTTACAGTGTACAGTCCGCTCCCTCTCAATCCAACCAAACCATAGCTGTACTGTAGATACACGCTACTGTATTGGAAAAATAGTACTTTCTACAGTACTAGTCGACTTTCTTTCTGCTAGTCCTTGGTACTGTACTCGTACTGGTACTAATGTTGCATCATCCTGGTCATGGCAGAAAGATGTCATGGACTACTGCAGAAGTGTCGATCTGAGAAAAGTTTTATTCGCAGTTTCATGACTATTTGTTGTCCACTGTACAATTGTTCAATCATCTGGTCATGGCAGAAAGATGTCATGGACTACTGCAGAAGTGTCGATCTGAGAAAGGTTTTATTCGTAGTTCCATAACTATTTGTTGTCCACTGTACAGTGTACAATTTGTTCAATCATCTGGTCATGGCAGAAAAGATGTCATGGACTACTGCAGAAGTGTCGATCTGAGAAAGGTTTTATTCGTAGTTCCATGACTATTTGTTGTCCACTGTACAATTGTTTAATCATCTGGTCATGGCAGACAGATGTCATGGACTACTGCAGAAGTGTCGATCTGAGAAAGGTTTTATTCGTAGTTCCATGACTATTTGTTGTCCACTGTACAGTGTACAATTTGTTCAATCATCTGGTCATGGCAGAAAAGATGTCATGGACTACTGCAGAAGTGTCGATCTGAGAAAGGTTCTATTCGTAGTTCCATGACTATTTGTTGTCCATAAGCGCTGTACTGTCTGTCTATCCATTGGAATGAAGAGAGGCACATGATTGTCATTTCATGGTCAGATCTAGCACATAGATATTAACAGACAGACAAGTAATTGCATTAATCATAAAATGCAAGAGAATGAGTGCTTATGCTGTCTAGTACTAGTGATAAAGTACTACTGTTATATCGGTTGGATGGATCTTTAACTTTCAACTCTTTAAGGTCACATCATGTCATCATCAATTTGCATGATTTATGATGTCATCCTTGACTGCAGCATAGGCATAAGCATCGGGAAATGCAAATGAATGCCATGATCAACTAGAGTATAGGTCGAGTGGAATCCATGTACATTGTACAGGACTGTTTAGTGTCTACCATAGCCACAGAACCAGGGACTTTTAAGAAGAGAATGTTGATTACTCCCCTCCCTAAACGCCAAAAAAGCACAAACTTAGTCCATTTCTGCTCATTCTGCTAGACTCTAATGCAGAGATCGTCCATTATACTGTCAGCTGAGTCAACATACGGTACAGTTCCAAGGAGCAATCAAATAGTCGACTGGCACATTTGGAGTCTAGGCTAAAACAACAATTTTCGGTCTGTCTCTCTTTCCCTTTTTTACTAGTACCGAATAGCTACATAAGGCATAGTCGTAGAATGAATAAATAGACCACTGGGTGCAACATCATGGACGAATCCACTCGATACTGTAGATATGGTAGTCCTTGGCAACATACGTGCATGCATACAAGATATATAAAGTACAGTATGTATTATACACATTATGCAGTAAATTCGACATAGTCCACAGCAGAGTATTGGCTAAAACCCCTCAGTACAGGACCATCATCAGCCTAATATTATCTACTCTCTGCTGCCACAACAAGTCCCAAGCCATCCTTGTTTGGATGTCTGCCATGATCATGGAGGTAAGCAACGTTGACTAATTCATTTTCAGCTATGAATTGCACAATAAATCCATTCCATAACATAGGATAAGAGGAAGCACTCTAGACTTTGTATCCATTGATTAAAAGCATTGAGTTAGAACTGCTTAAAAGAAGGATTATTTAGCTGCCGGTTCTTCTACGCCTGCTGAAGACTAGTCCCCTCTTCAATGAGATGCAGTGCTGCTATATTCCAATGATTCAATCAATGTCTAATTTGATTTCTACAACAGAAACCTAAACGCCCAGCAATTGATATCACGGCCGTACGTGATTTGGAATCACGTGCCAATGACATTCGGGATAACCTAAACGAAATGTTAACCAAGTTAAAATCAAATATGGATCAAGTTAGTCAACAAGCTCAGTTTGCAATCAAAATAAACCTACTCTACTTAATGAAATATCGCATTCTAAACGGTCAATTCGGTATAAATTGACATTGAACACTTCTTTTAGATATCTCAAGTAACGGTGGACGGATTAAAAATTTATCAACATAGCGTTGACGATATCTGCGACAGCTTAGATAGAAATATTCATGTAAGTACCAAAAAATACGTCAGTGAACTGAAACTTGTGCAATCTTCGCTATCAACTGTCCATCCATGCATGAATTTGCATTGTATGGCCTGTAGTATGGGTCAATTACCACTCTTTCGGAAGTAATTTACAGCAGTTTAGCATGAATCAATTCAAAGTCGGCCGGTTGTGTGTGTCACGAGTAGTTAATACTTGCTAAACGCAGATGTTGATCAACTTTTACTTTTATTCTGTTGCCATTAATAGAGCATGTATAACCTAATGTCAAAGTGCGACGAAATTGATCGAAATATGAATCCGTTGTATGAAATGGCTGCCGAAATGTAAGTGCATGAATCGTATGTTCAATCTTATTTAGAAAGGAGACCATTGCCGATATAATCATCATGTATAATTCAAATGCAGATACTGGTCATGGCAAGAAATCCCATACTTATTTATACAGAATAGCAAATATTTCTGTGACCAATACAATTATGCACTTGCAATAACTGCTTATTACAGTACTCCAGTTGCTAAATCGAAATACCGCCAAATAGACTATATAGCATAATTCCACAAATTACATCATTTATTAATTATTATTGTTTATGATATGCTTAGCTAAAACAAATAGTTATATCATGGTACAGTAATACAGCTATATAGTCATGATATCTTATGAAATTTACCAATTTTCTCGCATCGGTAAATATGCTGCAACCGCAGTCAACGAATATTAGACTGCAAAAACAATCGGTTTCTCATTGCACAATAACAAATGTTAGCCTATTGCTTTCCATAGAAAACAATTTCAAAAAATACTAACAGAATTAGAAGCTGAATGGAAATAGAATTCTTTTCAACAAGATGGATATGCTGTATCAGGTGCAATCACTAGCTGCAGTATTACTAATCAGTTTTATCAATTTAGCTAAAATATAACGAAGTCCAAATGTGATCAAAAATCCAATGTTGGAAGTGATACAGAAGTCAGACTTGTAAGTTTCTCACTTACAAACTTGTATTGTTTCATGTGCAAATCGTTTCAATCAATGCAATGTTTTATTGCAAACGTGGAAGTAAATTCCTATCACCTGTAAATGAAACTTCTGAATATATCCAATCTTCTCTACCAAGCTAGACAACTTTATAAACCTTGTACAGTATATCATTAGTGTATTCTATAAATGCGCCTGTAATATACTTATATAATATTCGTGCATAACGTAAACTGTATATACAGCATAAGCCTTTGTTATTCCATGGTGTATTCCTAAATTCTATCATGTAACTATTGCTCTGTTAACACATTTTGATTGTAATTGCATCATACTGGCTTGGAATAATCTCAGATACAGATCGCATACCATTCATTCAAGCTCAGTATGGTGTAGGCTTCGATAAAAAGACCGTACGATTCATTAAGCAACACGATTACATTGAAATACTATTATTTAATTTCATAACTGTAATAAAAATTAACTAAAAAATGAATGCAAACATAATAAATTGCACAGATTACATTCCCAGATAAACAAATAAATTTATTTTATTTCTTGACTACACCTCTGGACAAGTTTTATAAACACAAAATTATCTAAATTTATCTTTATGAATTTAGATATATCTGTGTAAACGAAAGTATATCTAAAAATTAAAATATTCATTGCTGGCAAGCATAAAACATGAATTTCACGAATAAAATTAGAAAGTTATGAAACAAGCTGCACCGGTTCTAGCTGTCATTTAATATATGATACTCGGCATAGTATACAGAAAGATAGCATGAAATAAACAACATAATTATATTTGCTTCGACATGCAAGTGCATCCTGAATAAATTATTCATACAACTTTTTAGCCTATTAAAAGAGATCTATAGATTTAAGCCTATGTGTATACATCTTAGTGTTTAGGTAGCAATTAATTATTCTTTAAAATTATTTCGTTGTTAAACTTCTATCTGATCTATATAAACATCGATACTATTGTAAAGCCTGCCTCTTATTTATTAATTAATGGGTAGTGTTCTATTAGAAATGGAGCTTTGTAATTATCATTGTAGTACTGTAATAAACATAACGGGTGAATACGAATGTAGCCATTTATACTTGTTAAGTGATCGATTGAAATTGCATATTTGTGCGAGATAATCTATAGCTTCTCGTTATTATAATATATCGGTACCTGTATAGTATACAGTGTAGACGTACGAATACTGGCTATCAATATTTTATCTATGAATAGGATGAGTGAATGCCATTCGTACTATTTGAGTAATCGGCTGAAATTCGATACCTCTCTTGCAAAATAAACGATAGCCTCTTCTATATTGTATTAAACTTGCCATCAATACTTCAGTTGTCGTTTCTTCATCAGGTTCGTTTACTTTAAGATATCTCATAGATAATATCGTAGCGATATAAACTATTGGTGTACTAGCAATAGTTGCATTTAACGATATAAATGACCATTTGTTCGAATCCAATAAAACTGTAAATATAAACGTAACAAGTAAACATGTAGTAATTATAATATTATATAAAATTTGCCAAAGATTCAACGATACTTCAGGAGCATAGTATCGTATATAATCGAATAGTTCTGAAGGTATTCCAATACACTCACAATCATCGATGTTATTTATTTTGTAATAGACTTGACTTAACTTTACTCGATAGTATTCGACCTTTTTATCACTTAAGTGTTGACTAATGCATGCTAGCAATTCATTTAATCCATCATTGTATCCATGATAGAAATAGATATTATAATCGGGCGATAGTGTTACTTGGACAAAATCGTCATGTAATAGATTATATTGAAAGACGACTTTAGACATTCCAACTACTAATTCATAGTGATTTAATACTACGTATTGTAAATATCGTCGAACATAATATTCTATTTGGCTGTCTTGTAACATTTCAGGTAAATCAATTGTTATTATAGGATTGTTAAGATCTTCCGAGACGACGAAATAGATTTCCAGCTTTCCTTGTTTAGCAGTTAATATGTCATCGATTTTAGATTCTACACTCTGTTGTAACTTGATAATACGTTTAGGAAGCATATATCCTTTGCTTGCATACGAATCGATCAATTTTGTAATATAGTGTACATAAGGTATAATAACGACAATGACGATACTAAAGTAAACGGAATGGGTGATAATAAATATCGTAACATTGATAATAATACGGCAAATGACTTGAAAAGTTAGCCAAAATGTTACTATAGTAATTGTAGAATACAAAAACGCTATGAGAAATAAGATAGGCGATACTATGATATTAAAGCGCTTCAATTCGGAACTTGTAAATAGAAAATATCGTTTTAATTTCAAGGTAAGAACCTCACACATAAATAATGCAATTCGTAGTAGTTCAATAGGGCCGAAAATAAAGAAGGGTAGACAAACTAGGAGCGTAAGTAGACCCTTAATGAATTTCATAAAATGGCAAGACGTTAAATGATTTATAATATCTTTGAGACGAGTTATAAATTGTAGGTGTAAATGTCCAAAATTACTTCGAGTTAAGACTTTATAATTTGATGTTGATAGGGGAAGAAGACGCTGATACGATGATGAGTTAGTTAACCAGAATTGTTTTAGATGGGCTAATATTATAATTAAGGTACAAAAACAATGAATACCCCCGAAAATTGATAGCCAAAATCTAATCTCGTAGAGCATAGATAGAGGCTGCACAGCGGGTAAAATCATGAAGAAAGGAGGAAATATTTGTAAACCAATAGAAATGAATGTTCCAGTAAATCCAGCAAAGAATAATAGAATATAAATTAAGCTGCATTGGATTTGTAGCCAACGATTTTTGCTAGAACCGGTAGTTTCTCGGAGATAGAAATATCCGACTGTCTGCAACTTTACTTGGTTCAAAACAGAAACGCTAACTGAATCAATTTCCGTATTCCTAACAATAAACATATAACAGTTGTCAGCAATAAGGAGCCGATTTGTAGCTATCAAAATTTTTATCGTTTTCATTACACAGATTTGATTTGTATATCGTTGCATTACTATTCCTTACAACAGGAACAAAAGTTATGCATAAAAAGTATATAATGTGTTAAAGCTTGTACCTTTTGTTAATAATATTTAGAAGACATACTATTCGAAGTCATAAAATACACATGGAAGTATTTTGGCGATTTTAAATGCAAAGAATTTGGATTTAATGGATTTTATAGCTTAGTCACTACTAAATGTTAATCTTTCTATTGATTTTAGCTCATTTTGTAGTGTACAAATAGATTCATCAAAATAGAACTACTTTAAAAATAAGATGTGACAATAAAATCATCACATACAATATCTACAAATTTACCCTAAAATTATCCATCAATTCGCTTCGAATCATTGCACTTAATATAGCTAAATTGAATTTACTAATCTCTAAATATTGAATCCAGAGCCGTACTTAGCATGTTTTTTATCAGATACTGAAGCGTATCAGGCTAGAAATTGTTGACATGAAATTATGGAATTTTCCATCACGCAAAGGGAAAATCTAAAATTACACCGCTGTACATGATATATATAGTACATGCCTGTGTCTAAAAATATCACAGATCATGTTTCTAATTTCATAGCTGCTAGGTTTTATGTATTTTTGGGATAGTATTTTGTAAAATTACGTTATACTAACATAAAATTAAATACCATTGCTGATGATAAGGACTTACTTTTCTAGGGTGTCCAGATAGGAACTAATAACTTTAGCCAATATATTTCCACCCAAAACTGTGCTCAAAATAATAGTAAATATCCTCATTATTGGCACATACCATGCGATAGTTTGAGGTTTTAAACATTTGTTAATATTAATCTCGGAATCTGATTCTTTATATTCACAACATGAATAATCAGCTGTACCAAGATCACTTGTTTTATTCTTTAAAAAGTTTCTTCTGCATAAAGAGCCACTTTTTTCGCTAGAACTATTTTTACTATTATTTGATCGAATTAATTGAACCAAAGTTTTAAACACAATCAATTCTCGACAAGTATCATTAGCATGTATATAACAGCCTTCAGGAGATTCCATAACATGGACTTGTAGAGAAGATGCAAAGATCACGTATAGACTTAAGCTCGTAGTAATATAATCACTGGGTAATGCAAAAATAGCCCGGCCATAATCATTTCTTAACCACGCATAAAATGTACCCTGTTCTTCATGTCGGGGTCGAATGGGTTGACTGTCGTTTTCTTTACATAGGTAGAAAAACACAACGCGGATCGATGGAGATTTAATTTTATTCTTGAAGTTGTTATATGTTTGAGTTTCTTCTAATATGCTTAATTGGCAATTAGAATAGCATTGGTGATCGTCAATATTATCAGAATTGACGTAGTGAACGAATATAAATAGGCATAAAGTGGATAACCAAACAGATATCCTAAAGGAATTGGATTTGTAACCCATCGGACGAACTAGCGTAAGCTAAATCGTGAAATCAATATAGAATGGATTTAGAGATGAGTAAATTTTACTATATTCTACTGATATGACTAAGTTGCTTCAAAAATGTAATACCTTCTAAACTTGGTAGGTGTAGTGTTTGGGTATTACAACCCCTTAGGTTCGTATTCGTCTAACTCAAAATCTGAGATATTAGAATTGAGCAAATCTCTAATATGACACAACGTGACACAAGATTAATAGGTTAAGGTATCTTGATTCAACAAATGGGTGCTGATTCGTTAGTACCCCACTACCTAACACTAAATATTAAATTACTTTCTTAAATAGACGTTACCTTTAACGATTGAACAGAATTCGATTTCTATCAATTTATTCATCGATTAAATCCATCTACTAATATCCACTGGTAATGTCCTGTATAATTGTACTGGTAGGGAACAAGACCTTTGAACTAATTTTAAGCACAGTGGTGAGTCTAACTTGTTTATTATTCTTAGCATTCCTGCAAAGTGTTTTTTTCAATTTTCATACTAGGCCATAGCGTGAACTGTTTCCAGGCACTGTGGTGTTTTTGAGCTGAATTTGGCAATCAATAAACAATCATGAATGCCCTCAATCGTGACCACATAGAAAGACTGCCGTAGCTTGATTTGTCGATGATCCTCGCCAACATATTTATTATTTATTCATTCTTTTTTGCGTCAAGTTGCTAAAGATAACACAGTCCATATAATGGGTTATATCTTGTGCCTCTTCTATTATAAAGCATGCCAAATATGATTAGATTTTACAATCTCATCAGTAATACTTATCGTATGGATACACGTATAGCGTATTATAAATCAATTTAGATAGTAATATTTCATATGAATTTTATACCTGAAGAAATTGATTTGCGCGTATTAAACTCAATATAATAAATATCACCATCACTTTGGACTAAAGCAAATGAGTATCCATATAACCACATGCACAGCTCGTGAGAACGGAGATTAGACAGAAATTGTTACGCTATAATTATCAACGCTATGACATAATAATCAAAAGGAATTACAGGCAATGATAACATTTTTGTAAAAGTTTTATTTAAGTTTCGATTAACAAAAGATAAATTGCTATTCAATTGATGAAGATACTGTAAATGGATTGGTTGCATTGATAATACGTGTATTAATTTAAAACATCTACGGTTTTAAATATTATCTATCTGATAGCACTAATAACGTTTTAGTAAGTCTTATACAGCTTGAATTGCTTATCAGATTAGGTTCCAACTTCTTTTAAATCACAAACTGTAAACTAGCTCTTGTTGTTAAAAGTACACAATATTGACTGTTGGTAATTTATAGGAATGCTTTCAATAAGTCATTGACGTCGATAGTAGTGCTTCAAAAGTGTGTATCAAATGGTCTCTCTTTCTAAATCGAACTATAGTAGCACCCAGTATCAGCGGAGTATATAGCACTATCTAGTTATTTGGAAGGTCAACGTTATTTATAATAAATAACTTGGTAAGGCCGAAGTTAAACATTTTGTTTGATAACAGCAATAATTAATCAGTAGAAATATATTGTATTTTGCAATAGCTTGTACTATATTCTTCAAACAAGCCTACAAGTACAGGAATTTTATTACAGACAATGTTAAGATACAACATAAAGGATACTACACTAGGTTAAAAGCAGTTACGATGATGCAATTATCAAATATTAATAGCAAAAAATGCCACTTTCATTAGCTCTGCGTATTGATTTATTACTGAATCATTTTAAATTATAAATGAAAACTAATACAATCCAGATATTTTAATAAGTTGCTACATTAATCAGGTATGCTACGGCATAAAGTAGGTACTTGTCATGGCATTAGATCATCGTGATTTATTAGTTTGTAGAATTGATTGGTATACAGTAGATACGGCAGCTTATTATCAGAGTTATAGTTATAGGCCAGCTTATGTACCCTGCAGTGTTTATACTCAGAAAATATCAATTATTCTGCATACGGTAGAAATAAATGTAATCTTTGCCTATTTCCATGTTTAGGTTATACGGCTAATGTATAATTTTAGAAATATACCAATACCTATATTGATAATATTTAGAGCGTAAGCTTATGATATAATAGGTGTATCAATCAGTGCTATGTAGTAGCAGTAGAATCTTTAATTTACATACAGTATAGTGATATGTTATCGGCCTCAGGAGATGTAGCTGTTGTTTAACGGTTTGCGTGAGTAATGTTACGTAAGAACATGTAAATAGTATTTAAGCTTTTTGCATGAAGTAGTAAGTGGTTTGATAATTTACAGTTTACATATAAGTGGATGATCTCGATTGTTTCTGCCGTGAAACTTGAGAAAAAAGTTTATAGTTGTCATGGAGAACTGATCTTGAAAAGGAGTTCAAGATATAAAAAGATCAGAGAAATATCTCTGATGTAGTTTTGTCGCAAGAATTTTGTTTTATTTAAATGTTATAGGATTAATTCCAAAATAAAAGCGTGATGGTGCAAAATAGAACCAAAGACACTAATAGCCATTTAATCAGGAACCCAGTATGTAATTAGATGGATTGGATACGTAGATAGCGATTTGAGATTACAATCACAAATACCGAGAGTGTTAAGAAAAGTTGCTTCCTCTATAATAACTATATAAAAATTTTATATTTTAATACCAATTAATATTAAAGGTTTGATTTTTCTAGGTCCTAAGCATTCTGTAAAAATGCCTAAGTAAGGTGCTACGTTAGTTAGTCCATTCAATCATTTCCAGGACAGGTTTACTACATACTACATAATATAAACTGGCTATAAGTTGTATTTAATCCTTATCTATGAGTATTGATTTAAATTTGCTATTGTAATTAACTGTGAAGACATAAAAGCTAAAATTTATATATATAATCAATACAAGACGACATAAATGTATTTAAAAATAAGATACATGGATGATGTATATTTACAAACTATAATCTCACCAAATTAATATCTTGATGGCTTAAAGGGCGTCAAGTTATATATAAACGATTTAGTGCGAATAGCCTTAAATAACCTAATTACTAGCAGCTATAATCAATAGTGCAAGAATTATATCATGACTCTGGCCATTATCCCTTTAGCAGCTACGAATTATGGCCATAATCTTATAGCGTCAAATAAAATTACATTTTATCCGTAATCATAATAGTATGAGACTTGAATTTATCTTATTATATAAATTTCCATACTTGCCACAATTACGTTTTCTTGATATTATATACCACACATATTACTCTACATTCTAAAAACATATTTAAATTTATTCAATTAAACGCGATACAGAAGCCCATCGCGAGGTTGGCTGTTGTAATTAATGGCCTCAGCTCTTTCATTTTGGCGATTACGATAAGAAAAAAGGATTCTCTTCAGCTGTTCAAAAGGTTGGAATTCAATGCCTCTTGTACAGAAAAATCGATAGCCTCTATGATACTGAAGAATGTTTGTTAGCAGAATCATATCGGCCGTCGGACCAGCAACCTCGGAAATAGTCAAATATTTTAATGACAGTGTTGTGGTAATATAGACAGATGGTATATTGGCAGCTGCAGCGCTAATCGTAAAGATCGTCGGCAGATTGGAATCGAGTAGGATGGTCAAGCAGAAGGTTAGAAATATTCCAGTGGTTATTGAAACATTAAGGAAAACGCGCCATAGATTAAGAGATATTTCTGGAGCATAATATCGAAGATAATAAAAGAGTTCTAATGGAATTCCAACGCATGGAAAATCATCAATATTTTCGATCGGATAATAAATTTGAGTCAATTTGCTGCAAAATTCTTCCTCAGTTAGATTTTTTAAATGCTCACCAATTGAATCTGTTAATTGACTTAACTGTAAATTACAGCTCTTAGTGAGATAATCTTGATTAAGCTGTGGCAAAGTTACTTTTACTTTATCCTCTTGTCTTTCATATTGGAACGTAATTTTAGACACTCCATCGACTAGAGTACGATGGTTAGCCTTAATTAGCTCTTGTAAATTTTCACAAATCTGCTGTCTTATAGTTTGTTCATTTAGCATTTCTGGTACATCAATAGCAATATTTTCATCCTTACTATTGCGAGATAGCTTAAAGTATACATGTAGTGTGCCTGATTTTGCTGTATATACCTCCCGGACCTTTTTCGTTACGACTTCTTTTAATCTAAGAACTTTTTGAGGTATCATATGTTCCTTCCTTCTGTACGCATCAATAATTCTGATCACGTAAAACACGTAAGGAACAACAAGGATTATAACCACGCTGAAATAGACAGAATGAGCTATTATAAAAGCTGTAGATGTAATTATTACCTTAACCACAAATTGCAAAAATAACCAAATGCCGAAGATGGTCAATACAGAATACATTAGGGCTGCAATAGCAAACAGTGTCGATATTAAGCGATACGTTGGTGTTGCTCTAGATGTCGTAGGCAGGAGGTTATTAGCCATATTTAATGATAAGATGTCGGTAATAAATAGAACAATGCGAATAATTTCAATCCTTGCCAAGATCACAAATGGCAGGCATATAAATATTGAAAAACAAGTTTGGATAAAACTTATAGAACTTCCCGATCTCCAATAAGCTACGGCATCTTTCATGTAATTAGTAAACTGGAAATGTAATTGTCGATGACTATTACCAGTAAAGCATTTAAATGATTTATCTTGCGATTGCTTGGATCGAATTGGAGAGTTTACGCAGCAAAATTGCTTCAAGTGAGGCAATACAACAATCGTTGTTAGCAACGCATAGCAATAACCCACGATTGAGACACCGAAGTAGATCTTTCGTGGTATTTTAATGTCGTAAATTCTAGGGTGGAACTGAAAATACGCAGGAAATATCTGAAAGGTAACCGACAGTATTGCTCCAGCAAAAGCAATTAATGCCAGTAAAATGAGCTTGAAACAGTAACCAAGCTGCTTGCATCGACTTTTTTCGTCCAGTTTACGTAAGTAAAAATATCCAATGGCATGAAATTGTAAAGAATTCAAGATCCGAATCTTTTGAGAGTTTTCTGTGGTTGTTCTATTAAAGTAATTACGTAAATGAAATTAACAGTTAGTAATTTAAAGCGATACTGTGGTAAAATTTTTATTGAGAAAGAGCGTAAATAGAAATTGCTCAAAAAGCTCGTATAAGAAGTATTTAACGATCTGCACATGTTAACTAGAAATAACCTATTCCATTTAGCTTGATCGCTGTTGATAGACTACTTAATACAACCTAAATTACAACAAATTTTACCATGTCAGTATCATAGCGCTTGAAGTAGTAAGCTAATCATATTAGAAATCCTATACTTTAATAAAATTGTACAGAATGGGAATGGTTGGGCTACTCATTCAGTGTTTTCAAAGTAAATAATGTTACCGGTATTTTACGGCTGATTGCAAGGAAATGACTAAATGTAACTATAGTGCTGAAAGTAATCTATACATTCTAATTTATCCCATAGTATCTAAATTTCTATCCTTTGGTTTCTTACCTATGAGAAGATATGCATAACTGATACCCAATAAGTATAAATAATTTAGCGATAGAATTTCATGCTTTAAGTCTTATGCATATACAGCTATTCTGAATCACTAAGTACATATGGTAATAATAATTTAATTTTGAGAGATTCTACCTGATAGTACCGTAATCCTGAAATAGCAAAAATTGTAGCTGGATGGATCATGTCAATATAACATGTTCAATAGGCTATCATTCGTAATATGTAGTATTGTAACATAGCATACAGCACATGACACTTACTTTCCACGAGAGTCCATATAGCCATTGATACATTTGACCATAAAGGCTACACTGATTGGGATGCTGATAATAATTGTCAGCATCTGCATATAGGGAACATACCAATCAATTGGCTCGCGCACCAGGCATTTATTAATATCAACCACAAATTCTATATCATCTTCATTGCAGCATGAATAGATGACAGTAGTAGGATTAGCACCAATTTCTGCAGAATAATTCCTTCTGCAGATAGTACCACAAATTGACTTCGGAGGGCATAGACTTGGCAATCGAATAAATTTGGTTAAAGCAGTAAATATCAAATGGCGTCTACATTGTAATGGCAGCGCATTATAGCAGCCTGGTTTTGTCTCGTTGAGGTTGATGGTGAAATTTTGCGTAAATACCGAGGGTAGACCTAATGTTGAACTCATATAGTTGCTTGATAAGGAGAAAATAGACTTGCCATCCCCTTTTCGAACCCATGCATAGATGATATTTTTCGATTTATTGTAAAGATTTTCGCGCCCGTTATATAAATCAAAGTAGATTACTCGTGATGCCTTATGGGCAATGACTCGAATAAATTTTCGGTATGTTCTGAGCTCATTTGCGACTTTTAGTTGGCACTCACTGAAGCATTTGGTAATGTTGACGTCGGTCGATGAAACTTGATGAACGATTGAAATCATCCAAATTAGACTTATCCACTTGGCAACGAAAGTGCCAGATACCAGAGCCATAGTAGGTAAAGTTTATAATAATCGTTTCGTGAGGGAAAGTATAGTTGCCAAAGATGGACTTTTTAACTGCGTAAAAAAGTATCTACGGTGTATTTTATTGACCACAGTCACAAAATTTCTCTATTCTTTAATCCGCGATTTCCTATCACTAATTAATGATTCCTAGTGAATCATTACTCTTAAATATTACGTTACCATATCAGAATTAGATATTAGGTAATTAAGATGTCTGTCCTAGGTACGTTAGTTACGGCAGTAATCAAGTTGTGATATTTTGTCATTCAAATCATTCCTTTGGCTAATAAAATGAGCCAAAGGCTCCTTTTTAATTTTTAGCGCTGATAATGGTTCATATCTAGCTGGCTAGTTACCCTATAAATTATAAGTAAATCCATAACGAAATATTTATGTCCGTTCTATCGAGGCAAATACAGTTCAAGAAACTATAATTATTCTCGCACAATTTACAGAGTAACAGTGAATCATCATTTTTATGATGATATAGTAGGAGAAAGCGGCAAGTTTCAAATACGGATTCTATCTCCGGAACAGATGATAGCATTATAAGATCAGCATTCATATTCTAAATAACCGGTTTTACTGTTACTTATCTGTGTTTTTAATTGCTTCTTGGTAGATTACCGTACAGTATGTTGTTGTTTGCTCAAATTTTGCTTTGGAAAGATTGGATTTATTAGGGACGTGCGATTATAGTTATAATATATTCTGATTAAGTTGCTGTAAATAAGATAATAAACTACCGCTGATTCCCGTGTAAACAACAATAAAGTCTCATCCCATATAAAATTTTATTTTGATTGTGCTTGCAGACTATATGGCAACTTTATAATTTAGAAATTTGTTCTACAACTCAATAGAATTTTATCCTTTTTCAAAATAAGATTCTGTCTTGAAACAACGGAATGCTACATGAAAAACATATTTTCAGAGTTACTAACTTTGCTTTCTAGACTTGATATTTTTCCCCCAGTTATAGACTGAAAAATTTAGGCGCAAAGCAGAGAAAATTAATTTATTATTACTCTTGATAACTTGGCAATTTGACAAATTGAGTTCTTCTGATAAAAAATTATTTTATAATTGATTGAAGGCATATTTCTACAATAACTATTATAACTATTGCCAGCCCTTTAGCAGGGTATTGTTAATTCTTGATTAATACACAGTAGAGATTTATTCTCGATAATTAAGGTAGCGGAAAATTGAATCCCAATTAGGATTCATAACTAGATCATCTCGTATGTTGGTATAGACAATTGCAATATTCTCTTCACCAGTACGAATAGGCTAGTATTTTTTTGACGCTATATCTTATGATCTTATGATTGATAGCATAAAATTTGTCAATCAGGATATTTATTATCTGACAGACATATTATTATTTTTTAATTATCTATGGTCATTCTCTATGGTTCATTAGGTGCAGATATCAAGCCTACTATCATCATGAAAATAAGAGTTTAGTGGTAAAAATATTCCTTCAAATCGGACGTGCCGTACATGTCTGTCTTGTACACCAAGTACTCTAATGTTAATTATCTGGGCCGCTAGTATGTCATAATGCGTAGCTTTTTATATTATCGAGTAAGATATTTTATCTCCTCTAGGCCTAGCACTGCTCGATATTGTTCTGCATTTCCAGAAAGTTAATTATTATCAATTACCTTTAAGTTGGCTTTCAGTTATTAATAAATCACCAGGTGGGAGATTTAAGATTGATTATAATCATGTATTCTATATTTTCGTAGAACTATTTAAACAAATTATAATTATTGATATCCCTAATGAAGGATTTTTTATCACGTTAAATCTGATAGAATCAATAGTATTCTTGTATTTAAATTTACTCTAATTGTCGCAAAACGAACATCTATCCAAACCTTACGCTATATTTATATAAAGCAGCTACAAAATATGATGTCGACTTTCCTTAGAATTACGAAAATAAAATCTGTTCATCGTATATAATGATAGTTAACGCTGATGTAATGGCTTACACCAGTATTAATGATCAAGATTTAGATAAGGTTCTTTATGTAGTTCAATTGCCTTAAATTAGCTATTTTTCCTTGTGTATTCCTTCATTAAATAGACAATATATAAGGCTAGTGAAGGCTAAGATAATGAACCTAGGAAGGTTAAGGAATTTTGGTTGGTTTTGGTCTTATTACTTGCTGATAACATATTCGGTTTGGGTTAATTTATGGCTCTGTTATTCGTTGGTAGCTTCTAGCTTTTCTACCTGAATAGACTGGTTAAGTTGGCAGATTTACAAGTATTATCATAAATTTCTATAACTCAATATACATTAATTAACCTATGAATTGGCTTGGAACTAATCTAAATTTTATATAAATTAGTAAATTAAGCTTCGAATTAGCGTGTGGTATGTGTTATCATTAATTTCTATCACTCAACACGAATTTATCAATAAATAAACTAATCTAAATTTTATAGAAAATGTGTTACAATAAGCTTTGAATTAGAGAGCGATATCATTAATTTATTATACAAGCTTACAAAAAGCCTGGGCCAACATCAACGGGATATTTACGCGAGGAAGAAATATAGGAAGATACAAATTAAAGGGCTTTAATTTTAGATCGATGTATGATAAATAAATTTAGTCTTAGAAACAGTACAGTACTTTTTTAGGTAAGTTATCCAAATCTCACGCAATCGTTACAGAAGTAAACATAAATTAATTTAAATATCGCATCCGCTTTTCTGAATATTAAGAAGTATAAACACGTACGTTAAAATCAAGTTTACTGAGCTGAATATCTTATGAAGTAAATCAGGCTTGATTATTTATAAATAATCATCAATTTGATTATTAAAATACCTAGAAAAATTCGTAAAACAAGCATCGAAAAGTTATTTCTGTAAGCTTCGCTTCTATTATATAACGAAGGAAGGAAGGATAGACACGCCGATATTTCCCATATTAGCTACTACTGTACTATTATTAAAATATCCTAACGGTAAGCAAACACCGTAGCAGAAGCCCACATACACTAATAATAAAAATTAAAATTAATATAAAAATGAATGCAAACATAATAAATTGCACAGGATTACTTTACCAGATAAATAAATTTATTTTATTTTTAGCTACACCTCTGGACAAGTTTTATAAACACAAAATTATCTGAAAATAATTTGCACAAACACGAATCGAAATTTATCTGTATGAATTTAGATATATCTGTGTAAACGAAAGTATATCTAAAAATTAAAATATTCATTGCTGGCAAGTATAGAACATGAATTTCACGAATAAAATTAGAAAGTTATGAAACAAGCAGCACCGGTTCTAGCTGTCATTTAATATATGATACTCGGCATAGTATACAGAAAGATAGCATGAAATGAACAACACAATTATATTTGCTTCGACATGCAAGTGCATCCTGAATAAATTATTCATACAACTTTTTAGCCTATTAAAAGAGATCCATAGATTTAAGCCTATGTGTATACATCTTAGTGTTTAGGTAGCAATTAATTATTCTTTAAAATTATTTCGTTGTTAAACTTCTATCTGATCTATATAAACATCGATACTATTGTAAAGCCTGCCTCTTATTTATTAATTAATGGGTAGTGTTCTATTAGAAATGGAGCTTTGTAATTATCATTGTAGTACTGTAATAAACATAACGGGTGAATACGAATGA